>NC_053426.1:18366208-18666208 GCF_007990345.1 Gossypium hirsutum | reverse complement strand
ACTTTCTGTTCAGTCTCTTTTATCAAATCAACCCCGTGAATCTTATTCTCACTAAGCTCTGACCAATATAATGGTGTACGGCATTTTCTACCATATAAGGCTTCGTACGGTGCCATTTTAATATTCGATTGAAAAATATTATTATAAGCAAATCCAATCAATGAAAAATACAATTCCCACGTGCCTTCAAAATCAAGAATGCAACGTCTCAACATATCCTTGAGAATCTGAATAACCCACTCAGATTGACCATCCATCTGCGGGTGAAAAGCAGTACTGAAGTGTAATTTCGTACCTAAAACCTCTTGTAGTTTCTTCCAAAATTGTGATGTGAATCTCGGATCTCTATCTGACACAATAGACAATGGCACCCCGTATAGTCTTACAATATCGGAAATGTATAACTCAGCTAATTTATCAAGCGAGTAATTAGATCGTATCGAAATAAAATGAGCTGATTTCATCAATCGGTCAACTACAACCCAAATTGCATCTTTCTTTCTTGGAGATAAGGGCAAACTCGAAACAAAATCCATCGTTATTCTATCCTATTTCCACTCTGGAATCATAATCGGTTGTAACAAACCAGATGGCACTTGATGTTCAGCTTTAACTTACTGATAGATCAAACATTTCGAAACAAATTCGGAGATATTTCTTTTCATTCCAGACCACCAGTAATACTGCTTCAGATCATTATACATTTTCGTACTACCTGGATCACAGATAAACGACTATTGTGAGCTTCATTCAAAATCATCTGAATCAACTCTGAATTTCTCAGAACACAAATCCGACCTCAGAATCTCAAACTATCGTCAATATCAATTCGATATTCAAAATCAGAATCCAAATCACACTGAACTCGTTTTGCTATTATCTCATTATCAACTTTCTGAGCATCAATAATCTGTTGTAAAAACAACAGTCTCGCTTTCAATTTGGCTAAAATTGAACCATCATCAGACATAACTAAATGGGTATTCATCATACGCAATGCAAACAATGATTTCTAACTCAAAGTATCAGCAACAACATCTTCTTTTTCCCGAATGATAATCAATAAAAGCTCATAATCTTTTAGCAGTTCGAACCAACTTCTCTATCGCAGGTTCAAATCTTTCTCAGTCATCAAATATTTCAAACTTTTATGATCAGAATAAACATGAAATTATCAGATATTTCAAACTTTTATGATCAGAATAAACATGACATTTCTCACCAAACAGATAGTGGTGCCAAATCTTCAAAGCAAACACAATAGCGGCCAATTCCAGATCGTGTGTCAGATAATTCTTTTCATGCAGCTTTAACTACCTCAAGGCATAAGCTATGGCTTTGTCTTCCTGCATCAAAACGCAGCCCATGCCATTTAACGATGCATCACTATATATTACAAATTCTTTACCCGATTCTGGTTATACTAACACCAGAGCTTCTGTCAATAGGGCTTTCAACTGATCAAAGCTTTTCTGACACTCTTCAGACCATTCAAATTTCACATCTTTCTGAAGTAATTTTGTCAACGGAATAGCAATCATAGAAAAGCCTTTCACAAATCGTCTATAATAACCGGCAAGTCCCAGAAAACTGCAAACTTCAGAAACATTTCTCGGAGGCTTCCAATCCAAGATAACTGAAATTTTACTCAGATCAACTCAGATACCAGATACTATACAACGTGTCCCAGAAAACCAACTTCTTATAACCAGAATTCATATTTGCTAAACTTCACATACAACTGCTTATCACACAAAGTCTGTAGCACTATTCTCAGATGTTCAGCATGCTCAGATTCATTACGATGATATATCAATATGTCATCAATGAATACAACAAAAAATCGATCTTAATACGGTTTGAAAATTCTGTTCATCAAATCCATAAAAATAGTAGGTGCATTCGTTAATCCAAAAGGCGTAACTAAAAACTCATAGTGTCCTTACCTCGTTTGGAAAGTAGTTTTCGGAATGTCTGAATCTTTTACTCTCATTTGATAATAACCCGATCTGAGATCTATCTTTGAAAACACGGTAGCTCCTTTCAACTGATTAAACAAATCATCAATTCTGGGTAGAGGATATTTATTCTTGATAGTCACTTTGTTCAACTGACGATAATCAATGCACATTCTCTTCGTACCATCTTTCTTTTTCACAAACAGAATAGGAGCACCTTAGGGAGAAAGGCTCGATCGTGGAAATCCTCTATCAGTCAATTCTTGCAACTGAGACTTTAATTCTTTTAACTCGGTCAGAGCCATTTTATACGGAGCTATCAAAATCGGAGTAGTCTCTGGCACTAATTCAATGCCAAACTCAACTTCTCGAATCAGAGGTAATCTCGGAAGTTCTTCAGGAAACACATCGGGGAATTCACAGACAGCAGGCACTAGTTCAATTTTATTTTCTGTCACTTTCGAATCAATCACATAAGCAAAGTAAGCTTTACAATCCTTTCTCACATATTTTTGAGCAAAAATCGAAGAAATCATTGCCAGTAAACCATTCAGATCATTAGACTCAATCCGAATAATCTCATCATTCTGACATCTCAAATCAATAGTCTTCCGTTTGCAGTTTACAATAGCATCGTGCAAAGTTAACCAATCCATACCCAGAATTATATAAAATTCGTCAAATAGTAATAACATCAAATCTGTCAAAAAACATGAATCTCAAATCATCAATAGACAATTCTTACACACTTTGTCAACCAAAACACACCGACCTAAGGGATTTAATACTCTAATTACAAATTCAGTAAACTCCACAGGCAAAGTCTTACTGCTCACTAAGTTCATGCATATATAAGAATGTGTTGATCCGGAATCTATCAATGCAATCAAAGTATCATACAGTGTAAAAGTACCAGTTATAACATCAGGGGACGAAGCTTCTTCACAAGCTCGGATGGCGTAGGTTCAGGTAGGTGCTCTAGCCTCAGATCGAATAGTTTTATCTTTAGTTCCCCTCTGGCTGCCACTTACATTACCTATATTTCTAGGCGGTCTACCTCGAGTTGTATTGCCGCTCAGGCTCAAATTTTGCACAATCTCTTGCTCTACAAACTTAGGACATTCACTGATAAAGTGATCTAGGGATCCACATCTAAAGCAAGCTCGGTCATTCAATCTACAACTTCCCGGATGTCTTTTACCAGAATGTCTACACTCGGGTCGATCAGATCGGACATTTCCAATACTTGTAACAAAAGTATCTAGAGCTCTGAAACTCGAATGCGATCTAGCACGATCTTTACTCGAATGTCCCACATTAGCCTTTGAACGGCTAAAATCATCTCATAATTTCTTTAATGTAGTCTGAGATGACTTACTTGCGAATCTCTTTCTCGTATCTCTAGCTTTTAAGTCGGCTTTTCTTTTCTCTTTCCAAAGCTCTTCAACTTTACACGCTCGCTCAACAAGTACTACAAATTCTTTTATTTCCAGAACCCCAACTAACAACTTGATGTCTTCATTCAAGCTACCTTCAAATCTCTTGCACATTATTGCTTTAGTCGAGACACATTCTCGTGCGTACTGGCTTAATCTCACAAATTCTCACTCGTATTCGGTAACAGACATATGGCCTTGTTTTAGCTCAAGAAACTTTTTACATTTCTGATCGATCAACCTCTGACTGATGTATTTCTTTCGGAATTCAGCTTGAAAGAAATCCCAGGTGACTCGTTCTCTCGGAACCACCGATATCAACGTCTTTCTCCAATGATACGCCGTATCTCTCAGAAGTGAAATGGCATATTTTATACATTCCTCGGGAGTACATGACATTTCATCAAACACCCGTATTGTATTCTCGAGCCAAAACTCACCTCTCTCAGCATCATCATTGGTAGTAGCTCGAAATTCTTCAGCCCCATATTTTCTAATATTATCAACTGGAGGCTTATTCAGATGAATCAAATTTACAGCTTGTGGCACAACTGAAACTTGTGGAGGATTTAGCGGGGGTAAAGGTTGTGGCATAGCCGGATTGGTTCTAATATATTGAGTGAACCAATCATTCATCATTTGGTAAAAGGCTTACTGAGCCTCTCCTTCGTGGTTACTAGTCACGGGTATAGAATCAGATGGTGATGCCCCTTGAGCGAGACCAGGCGCATTACTTTTAACATCGTCAGCTACGGCTCGTTCGGGATCCATTTACTGTATAAAAAAATACATTTTATTATCAAGAATCATCATACTGTCACAGTTTACAAATATGGCATCTATAGCTAGACTCACAAAAGCTACGTTAGTCCTAGAATCTACTAAATTGTAGTTCTGATACCAACCAAATGTAAAACCCCTAACCCGTATCCATTGCCGGACTAGGGTTAAAAGGTATTACCGGACATATCAGAACATTTCAAAATCAAAAGTCATACATCGTTAAATCATAATCAAATACCAACATAAAGTCCCTTTCTTTGGTCAACGAGACCTTAAGCATGCATTAGGAAGAGGTCGGGACTAAACCAAACACATACAAAATTTTTACGAAACTTAACAATTTTCTAAGTTATAAAAGTCACACGCCCGTGTGAACAGGCTGTGTGCCTCACACAGTTTTAGACACGCCTATGTGTCTAAACCGTGGCAAAAGAGGGCATACATACTAACTTATACCACACAGCCGGAGACATGCCCGTGTGCCTCGGCCGTGGTCAAAACTGACTTGGGTCACACAGCTAACCACATGCCCATGTGTCCAACCTGTGTACCCTTCGAAATGGCCACACACACCTATGTGCCAAGGGTGTGTGCCTCACACGGCCACCAGACACGCCTGTGTGTCTAGGCCGTGCTCAAGACTAACTTTAAAATGTAGGACTACCCCAAGGGTCACACAGCCGTGTAACATGACCGTGTGTCGCACATTGCTGAGACACACGTCCGCGCCTCTGCCCATGTGGACAAAAATAAGCCATTTGCAAAGTCAAATTTTGCCACCCTTTTTGGGTTATAACTACAAGCCTCAATTACACCATAATTTTAACCAATTTCAAACACAAAACATACATCACTTATGTCATATAATTACCAATCAATTTCATCCATTTTATCCAAACTAAAACATACCAAAATCACTTACCAAACTTATCAAATTGACCATTTCTCACTAGGTCATATATATACACCAAATATACCACAATAATTCTAGCTTATACATGCCATACTTTGATATATATACATTTCCAAAAAAGGTACCAAAATAAAGTTCGGTAGTGTGGTGATGATCCTCGACGATCCCTGAGCTCTCAATAGCTTTGATAACTATAAAACAATTGAAAACACACACAAAGTAAGCTTTCAAAAGCTTAGTAAGCCATATACAAATAAACATATCACATAACACAAATCATTCATGTAACTCATAGCAAAATATAATCACTTATCCATAAGTCTCCTATTGCTCATTTGTTCATAATTCAATTACATATATCATAAGTCCATAATTGTACAAATACCTACCTTTCATTCTCAACCATGTTATATGTTTCAAATGTACCTGAATCAAATACACATTCACATAGTTATTCGTTTCTTGAAATGCCCATTGAACCGTATTGAATAAAATAGGATACGCGGATAGCTCGAAAAACTCGTACAATGCCAATGTCCCAGATGTGGTCTTACATGTAATCAAATATCGACGCCACTGTCCCAGACAGGGTCTTACATTAAATCTCAAATGATGCCAATGTCCCAGATGTGGTCTTACACGAAAACACATCAGAAATCTTATGTCATGACATATGTATCCTAGTTATTCCTATGGTTCGTACGAGACTTTTCCAACGTCGTCACATTATCGAAACTTTCTCAGATTTCATATATTCAGCTCTCATATCCATTCACCATAATTCAAATATCATATAAGCAATAATAATTCAATTTAACACATTTATTTTTATTTTGATCGAAAATGAACGGCTATTCAATGACTTTCAACTTTCCCCGATCTAATTTCGTTTTCTTTGGTTCTTAATCTAAACACATTTAAATTGAACTCTTTTATTCAAAAAATCATTCTAACCAATTCATATACACATATTTATGGCATTTTACAAATTAGCCCTCATATTTTCACATTTTAACACTTTAGTCCCTAATTCTCAAAATCACAAAATACACATAATTTCTTTATACATATACTTGGCTGAATATTCACTTAGCTCATATAAGCCCATATATTTCATTTAATTCACATTTTAGTCCCTCAATTTCACATTTTCATAAAGTAGTCCAAAATACTCAAATTCATCAAAAATTCAAAGACAAAACATATTAACCCAACACATATCTTTCATTTTTCAACAACTAACATCATAAAGCTTACAATTTCATCAATGGAATAATTCAAATTCATCATCAAAATCAGAAATTTAGGCATGGGTTTGATAAAAAACAAAGCAACAATCACAAAAGCGTAGAAATTATCAAAAACCGAGCAAAACACATACCTTAATCAAAGAAGACAAAGGCCGAACTCTAGCTTGAGTTTTTCTTTCCTTTTCTTTGGTAGTTTCCGCTAGGTGGTGTTAAAATGATACCCAAAATTCATGTTATATTATATTAACCTTTATTATATTAATTACTAATTTAACCTTTGTAATAATCTTTAATAACACTTAAATAAGTGTCCATAAATGTACACTAACATACATAAAGGTATAATTACCACATAAGGACCTGTCAAATATACAGACACATCAATTCGGCCATTATTCTAATAGAAAGCCACTTTTACATTTTACGTGATTAGGCCCTTTTATCAAATTAAGCACTCAAACGATCAAATTTTCATACGAAATTTTCACAAATATAAATTCACATATAATAAGCATGAAAAATAATATTAAAATATTTTTTGACTCGGATTTGTGGTCTCGAAACCACTATTCCGACTAAGGTCTAAATCGGGCAGTTACAATAAGTACCGAGTGATAGGTGGATTGTGTGAAGCAAACTCCAACAATCCCCGAATTCGAACTAGCTTGATAACACTATAAAACATGGGAAAAATAAACAAAGTAAGCTATAAAGCTTAGTAAGCTTATAAGAAATAATCTCAATATAATCATATCCACATAATTCAACAATTGATTATAGATATATGAATTCACATCAGCTAACAAACCTTTCAATTACTCATTCACAAAACTATATACTTTCTTCATCATTTCTTTGATTCAAAGAAAATATGGTTTATGCACATACCTGACCATCTCGTACCAATCTCATTTTCAACCGTATCATTCATTTACCCATTGAACCATTCAGAATAGAAGTCAGATACTCGGGAGTCTTGCACACTAAGTACCTATACCATGGCCCTAAGCCAAATCAAGATAACTTATATCTGAAGTACTGATATCATGGCCGGAAGCCAAATCAGTTTATAATCATGGCCCGAAGCCAAATCGGTATAACTCGCACCTGAAGTGCTAATATCATGGCCCGAAGCCAACTCAATGTCTCTTCTAATGACATGTCACTAGTATCCTAAACGATTCTTAATGTTCAACTAGGATTTCGAATGCTGAATTACCATCGAGTCATTGTCGAACTTATCCAAAATCTCGTATTCACAACTTATACAATATCAAAGCATTTAAAATACACTTACAATGAAATTTATCACATACGAACTTACCCCGGAAGTGAAAATGATGGAATAATTTGATTAGTCGATAACTTTAGTTTTCCCCCGATCTAGATCCGAATTTTGCTTTTTTTGATCTAAATATATTCAAAACTAACTCATATAATAATCTCGTTATTCAATTTAATCCAAAATACTCATTTAAGCACATATACACATTTTCCCCTATTGTTTCACCACCTTTACAATTTAGTCATTATTCTATAAAATCACAAATTAGTGAAATTCAAAATAAACTCATCCTATCCGAATTACTATTATGCCTCTAGCAGCCCATATTTTTCATTTATTTCACAATTTAACCACAAAGTTTCAACATTTCTCAATCTAATCCCTATTTTGTATTTTCACTAAAAATCACTTAACAAAACTTGTATATCAATCAACAAGCATTCGTAATCTATCAAGAAAATTCAAAACACATGCTATTTCATCAATGGCAGCATCTAAAATCTTTAACAGTTTTGCAAAATAATCCCTGGGCTAGCTAGATCTAGTTGCAACGATCTCAAAAACATAGAAATCATTAAAAACGGGATAAAAATCGTACCTTAATGAGCTATATAACCATGGCCGAATGAAAACCTAGAAATTTTGGCTTTTCTTCCTTCTCAATCGGTTTGGAGAACATGAAAATGAATAAAAATTGATTTTTGTTTTATTAATTTAACCTTTAATAACTAAATTACAAAAATAACCTTAATAAACATTAATTATTTCAAATTTAACAAGACACTATCATCCACTATTATAATAATGGTCTAATTACTACTTAAGGACCTTAAATTTAAGGTTCTATAACTATTAGATACTTTTAACTAATAGAACAGCATTTTTGTATTTTACGTGATTTAGTCCTTTTTACTAAACTGAGCATTCAAACGATAAAATTTCTAAATGAAACTTTCTCTCAATCATATATTCATGTTTTAAACCTTAAAATAATAATAAAATAAATATTTTGAACTCAAATTTGTAGTCCTGAAACTACTGTTTCGATTTAACTAAAAACGGACTATTACAGAATGGGTTCTCTAGGTTATTCCCTGAAATTTTAATAATCATTTACTTGTGTTTCACTGTCTGTTGTTAAGGGAGGATCCTCTTCAAGTGCCCTTTGTTTTGTTGATTTTTGGGTGCAGGTTCATCATGTTTCTCTTGGATACTATTTTGAAGATATGGCTAGGCAATTTAGGAATTTCCTTGGGACATTTCTCACATTTGATTCCACCAATTTTAATTTTGTTTCTCATCACTCCTTTCGGGTTCGTGTGAAATTGGATGTCTGAATTCCTTTGAAGCGAAAAAAAAATTTCTTTGTCTTCTCAACAGAATGTCTATGTCCAATTTCAGTATAAACAATTTTTTCTTTTTTTATTCCTTTATGGGAAATTGGGACACAGTGAAAGCTTTTGCATTGTTCAGTTGACTATTTTCATGAAATATATCCGCTTGGGTTGGGATATTTCTTTGTGTGCACAACCCCGCCATTGACAACCCCAACCTAGTTTTTGGTTGCGTCCTGCACTAGAGGAATGAGGATTGAATTTAGGCGAGGGTTCTAGTTTGCATGGTACACATCTTTCGACTGTTTCTACTTCGACCTTTGTGAAAAAAGTTAGCAATACCTTGGGTCTCACCTTAGATAAGCCCCGTTTTGAGGGAATTTCGGCTGGGTCTAAAGATGTAAATGATCGGTATGTAGTTATGGATGAATTCGCAAAACAACATTCCTCACCTATAGTTGATTTGGGTGGGAAGAAATGGGCTCGTTTCTCTTTTACAATCTCTGTTGTTGCTACAGATTTGAATTTGACACAAACTCCTTCGACTCCTGATACAACTAGCACTGCTACGTAGGGCAGCCGATCATTATGAATCTGATCAGTTGAAACGTTCGTAGTTTGGGGAATCCATGAAATGTTTATGGTTTGGGGAACCCACGAAACGTTTGCCGTGTGCAGCATACGCTATTAACATTAATGGGAGACAACATTAATGGCAAACAATACAAAGTGGTGCAAGTTTAGCACCCTAAAGTTGACTTTGAAAAAGTGGCATGGGATAATTTTTTTTGGTCCTTGAGATAATGGGCTATTTATTGTTTGGTCCTTAAACCTCAACTATAAATAGGCCTTCTCATTTCTCATTTCAATTCATCCCAACCAATCTTTCTCTCTTAGTTTTCTCTCTTCTCCCATTTGAGAATTCTTAAGGAATTCTATTTGTTTGTAATACTTTGGAGATAGTAAAGTTATCATCTGGTGTTAGTGCCCGAGGACGTAGGTATAATTTACCGAACCTCGCTAAAACTCTTGTATTCTTTCTTGTCCTATTTTTCTTTCAATATTTGAGGGTATAATAGTAGTATTTAATTGTGCTATTAAATTACTATAGAATGGATATTCTGTCTAAGGAAAGACTTGGTATTTAAGAGATCCATGTGATCCACCTCTCTTCCCTGGGAATTGAACTTTGTGTGATTTTTTGGTACAATAATTTACACGCTTCCGACCCTATTGGAACAACAAGTGGTATCAAGAGCCGAAGGTTAATCGTAGTATGCTCTGTGGTTGCAGTTTGAACTGATCTTCCACATCAGAAAAGATTTCCTTAGGTATATTGAAAGATTATGGAGAAAACAGTCGGTGTAGGAGCTTCAACATCGTCCATGTGGACAAGACCGACAATTGCAAATGCAAGATTGGCCGTGGAGATCTTTGATGGCACGGGCCATTTTGGTATGTGGAAAAGTGAGGTTCTAGATGCCCTTTTTCAGCAGGGTCTAGACATTGCCATTGATGAAGAGAAACCAGATGATGTACAGGAGAAAGATTGGAAGGCGATCAATCGGTTGGCATGTGGCACAATTCGATCATGCCTTTCTCGAGAGCAGAGGTATGCTTTTTCAAAGGAGACTTCTGTAAATAAGTTGTGGGTGGCACTTGAAGAAAAATTTTTGAAGAAAAACAGTCAAAATAAGCTCCACTTGAAGGAAAGACTGTTTCGCTTCACATACGTCCCAAGTACCACAATGAATGATCACATCACCAAATTTAATCAGTTAGTCATTGATTTGCTGAATATGGATGAGACATTCAAAGATGAAGATTTGGCTTTGATGCTGTTGGGGTCACTTCCTAAGGAGTTTGAGTTCCTAGAAACTACTCTACTTCATGGCAGGAGTGATATATCTCTGAGCGAAGTCTGTGCGGCCTTATACAGTTATGAACAGAGAAAGAAAGACAAACAGAAAAACTCAATCAGAGATACAGAAGCTTTAGTAGTCCGAGGTCGTTCATACACTCGGAAGAAAACTCAAAAGGGGATATCAAAGTCAAAGTCCAGACTCGGGAAAGATGAATGTGCTTTTTGTCATGAGAAAGGCCACTGGAAGAAAAATTGTCCAAAGCTGAAGAATAAGGGAAAAGCTGTTGTAGATGCTTGTATTGCTAAGCATGATACTAGTGACTCTGAACTATCACTGGTTGCATCATCATCGTCGTTCCATTCAGATGAGTGGATATTGGATTCGGGTTGTACCTATCATATGTCCCCTAACCGGGAGTGGTTCTCTGATTTAGTAGAACTAAATGGAGGAGTTGTTTATATGGGCAATGACAATGCCTGTAAAACTGTTGGGATAGGTTCAATCCAATTAAAGAATAAAGATGGATCAACCAGAGTTCTGATTGATGTTCGGTACGTGCCCAGTTTGAAGAAAAATCTCATCTCATTGGGAGCCTTGGAATCCAATGGTTCAGTTGTTACTATGAGAGATGGGGTTTTGAAAGTGACATCTAGCGCACTTGTGATATTGAAGGGCATCAGGAAAAATAACTTGTATTACTACCAAGGTAGTACAGTTATTGGAGCAGTCGCTGCAGCTTCCGGCAACAAAGAATTGGACTCAATACAGTTGTGGCATATGAAGTTGGGACATGCCAGCGAAAAATCCTTGCAAATTCTGGCAAAGCAAGGATTGTTGAAAGGTGCAAAGGCTTACAAATTAAAATTTTGCGAGCATTGTGTTCTGGGAAAGTAAAAGAGAGTGAAATTCAGTACTGCTATCCATAATACAAAAGGTATTTTGGAATATGTTCACTCAGATGTGTGGGGGTCTTCCAAGATACCTTCATTGGGAGGAAAACACTACTTTGTTACTTTTGTTGATGAGTTTTCCAGAAAAGTTTGGGTGTATACCATGAGAACTAATGATGAAGTGCTTAGAGTTTTTCTTAAATGGAAAACTATGATCGAAAACCAGACTGGCAAGAAAATCAAGCGGCTTAGGACGGACAATGGAGGGGAATATAAAAGTGATCCGTTCTTCGATGTGTGCCAAGAGTATGGTATTGTTCGACACTTCACAGTTAGGGATACACCACAGCAGAATGGATTGGCAGAGCGTATGAATCGAACATTGCTGGAGAAAGTTCGATGTATGTTGTCCAATGCTGGGTTGGGCAAGCAATTTTGGGCTGAGGCTGTGACATACGCTGGCCATCTTATTAATCGTTTGCCATCATCTGCATTAGAAAGAAAAACTCCTATGGAGGTATGGTCTGGAAAACCGGCTACAGATTATGATTCCTTACATGTGTTTGGAACCACTGCATATTACCATGTGAAGGAGTCAAAGTTAGATCCGAGGGCAAAAAAAGCTCTCTTTATGGGAATCACTTCTGGAGTGAAGGGATTTCGACTTTAGTGCTTAAGCACAAAGAAAATGATCTGTAGCAGAGATGTTACCTTTGATGAATCTGCCACATTGAAAAAGGTAGCAGATAAAGATATTCAGATGAGCAATACTCCACAGCAGGTGGAGTGTACTCCAAAACAGGTGGAGTTTGAGCAGATGGGGATTTGCCCAGTTAATAAGTCTAATTCTCCAGCCACAATGGAGGAATTAGAGGTTGAAAAGGTTCTGACCCAAGAACCACTAAGTACACCAGAACCAGTTGTAGTTGCAAGGCCACGGAGAGAAATTCGTAAACCTGCTCGATTTACTGAAATGGTGGCCTACGCCCTTCCCGTTGTTGATGATATTCCTATCACTTATCAAGAAGCAATACAAAGCTTAGAAAGTGATAAATGGAAAAACACCATGGATGAAGAAATGCAGTCTCTCCGGAAGAACAATACTTGGGAGTTGGCGCAATTACCGAAAGGTAAAAGGGCAATCGGATGCAAGTGGGTATTCGCAAAGAAAGATGGATCTCCTAGCAAGAAGGATATTCACTACAAGGCAAGATTGGTAGCTAAAGGCTACGCTCAGAAGGAGGGAATTGACTACAATGATGTATTTTCCCCTGTTGTGAAGCATTCCTCCATTAGAATTTTGTTGGCCTTGGTAGCACAGTTGAATTTGGAGCTAGCTCAACTTGATGTTAAAACGGCTTTCTTGCATGGTGAGTTAGAAGAGGAGATCTATATGACTCAGCCAGAAGGATACACAGATGCTGGTGGTAGAAATTGGGTTTGTAAGCTTAACAAATCGCTATATGGATTGAAGCAATCCCCGAGGCAGTGGTACAAGCGATTTGATAGCTTTATGAGAAGGCAGAAGTACACAAGAAGCAAATATGACAATTGTGTATATTTGCAGAAGCTGCATGACGGATCTTTCATTTATCTACTCTTGTATGTTGATGATATGTTAATCGCTTCGAAGAGCCAAAATGAGATAGATAAGCTGAAGGCTCAGTTGAATCAAGAGTTCGAGATGAAAGATCTAGGTGAGGCCAAGAAGATTCTCGGCATGGAGATAAGTAGAGATAGACCGAGAGGCAAGCTTTGTTTGAATCAGAAGCAATATCTGAAAAAGGTATTACAATGTTTTGGTGTAAATGAAAACACAAAACATGTAAGTACCCCACTTGCTTCTCATTTGAAACTTAGTGCTCAATTATCTCCGAAAACTGAAGAAGAAAGAGAATATATGGCAAAAGTCCCATATGCTAATGCAGTTGGGAGTTTGATGTATGCGATGGTGTGTACGCGGCCTGACATTTCACAAGTTGTTGGAGTTGTGAGCAGGTATATGCATGATCCTGGAAAAGGACATTGGCAAGCTGTGAAATGGATTCTACGGTATCTTCGAAAAACCGTAGATGTTGGTTTAATTTTTGAACAAGATGAAGCACTTAGTCAGTTTGTAGTTGGATATGTTGATTCCGACTTTGCTGGTGATTTAGATAAACGTCGTTCAACTACGGGGTATCTGTTTACTCTTGCGAAAGCCCCAGTGAGTTGGAAGTCTACCTTACAGTCTACAGTAGCTGTGTCTACTACAGAGGCAGAATATATGGCAGTTACAGAAGCTGTTAAGGAGGCTATTTGGCTTAATGGATTGTTGAAAGACTTAGGAGTTGTTCAAAGTCACATAAGTTTATATTGTGACAGTCAGAGCGCTATTCATTTAGCGAAAAATCAAGTCTATCATTCAAGAACCAAGCATATCGACGTAAGATATCACTTTGTGCGGGAAGTCTTTGAAAAAGGAAAAATTCTACTTCAGAAGATTCCAACAGCAGATAATCCCGCAGATATGATGACCAAGGTGGTAACAACAATCAAGTTTAATCATTGTTTGAACTTGATTAACATCCTGAGAATTTGAGCACCTTCAGGTGTATGGCGCTCGAGAGTGCATTTGTAGGCACTACAAAAGATAGCTTTATCGAATTTGGGGAGTTGAAGGAAGTGTGTGAAGATGTGATTATCCTAATCAAATCTTCAAGGTGGAGATTGTTAACATTAATGGGAGACAACATTAATGGCAAACAATACAAAGTGGTGCAAGTTTAGCACCCTAAAGTTGACTTTGAAAAAGTGGCATGGGATAATTTTTTTTGGTCCTTGAGATAATGGGCTATTTATTGTTTGGTCCTTAAACCTCAACTATAAATAGGCCTTCTCATTTCTCATTTCAATTCATCCCAACCAATCTTTCTCTCTTAGTTTTCTCTCTTCTCCTATTTGAGAATTCTTAAGGAATTCTATTTGTTTGTAATACTTTGGAGATAGTAAAGTTATCATCTGGTGTTAGTGCCCGAGGACGTAGGTATAATTTACCGAACCTCGTTAAAACTCTTGTGTTCTTTCTTGTCCTATTTTTCTTTCAATATTTGAGGGTATAATAGTAGTATTTAATTGTGCTATTAAATTACTATAGAAGGGATATTCTGTCTAAGGAAAGACTTGGTATTTAAGAGATCCATGTGATCCACCTCTCTTCCCTGGGAATTGAACTTTGTGTGATTTTTTAGTACAACAATTTACACGCTTCCGACCCTATTGGAACAACATACGCTGCGTAAATACAATCCACAGATTCTCCTTCTTATGGAGACGAAACTTGACGCTCAGCGGATGGATCAGGTGTGTTGCCAGTTTGGTTTTCTCTATGGTATAGATATTTTGGATTTTGCTAGTAAGGGTAGACTTTCGTTGGGTTGGAAATCGGGCTGTCAAGTTCAGTTACAGAGTTATTTGGGTCTCCATATTTATGTGGCTGTTATTGATGATGTTATTGGGTCGAGCTGAAGATTCATAGGGTTTTATAAGTCTCCGGTGGAACAGGACAAAGTTGACTCCTAGTGTTTACTTCGGGATTTAGAGAGACATTCTGTTTTACCGTGGATGATGGCTGATGATTTCAACGAGATTGTTGCCTTTGAAAAGTGAGGGGGCGCCTTCACTATGATTGGTAGATTGAGGCCTTTTCGTTCAGTTTTGGATAATTGTGAGCTTCATGATCTGGGTTTTGAGAGGCGTTGGTTCACTTGGGAACGGGGTCAGTTTTTGAACACTAGCATTTGGGAATGAATCGAAGGTTGTGTGGTTACTCTTTTGTGGAGGGTTTGTTTTCCTACTTCGAGGGTTTTTTATGCTCCTCATTCCGTTTCTAGTTATTTTTCTTTGGTTTTACAGTTGTTGCTTCGCTTTCGGGGGTTATTTCTAGACAGCTGGATACAATGTTTCATTTTGAGTCTTGTTGGGTATCTGAGCCTTCTTGTGAATATGAGATCAGGGGGTATGGACTTCAAGTACAAGGTCAGTTCCAATTCGGTTGGGTTCATTGGGGTTGCTTTGTCTACTTGGGGCCGAACAGTTCATAATCATAGGTGCTGATTTTTTCAATAGGCTACGGCTCGGTTGAAAAGATTACATCAGGCTGATCCCTCCGATGACATCTTAGCCGAGGTCACTGAAGTAAAATGGGCTTTTAATATGGAGGCTAATTGAGAGGAGTTGTTTTGGGGCCAAATGGAACGGGTGAATTGGTTGCGTTAAGGTGATCGTAGCACATTGTTTTACCATAAGTTTGCCACTTTTCTAAAGCAGCTGAACTCGATATCTTCTTTGGTGGATGATGATGGTCATACTTGTCCAGTCATGGATGCTATGTTTAGGGTTGCCACTAGATATTTTCAAGGCTTTTTTACTTCGTCTAAGTCAGAGAATTTTGATCATTTGCTGGAGGGCATTAAGGTGTGTATTACTCCTCTGATGAATGGGTTTTTGCTCTCTGATTTTACATTTCAGGAGATTAGGTCGACCATTGACGTGATATCTCATTTGAAAGCTTTGGGCAGAGATGGATTTTCGGCTTTGTTCTTTCAGAAATATTGGCATATCATTGGCACTAATGCCACAGATTATTGTTTACAGGTGCTTCGAAGGGAGCCTCCTCTTTTTGATATCAATGCCACAAATCTTAGTCTCCTTCCCAAGGTGCACAACCCTATGCAAATGTCACAATTCTGCCCAATTAGTCTCTGTTCTGTCCTGTACAAGATCATTTTTACAGTTCTGGTGAACAGGTTTAAAAAGTTTTTGTCTGTCTATATTGACCAGGAATAGAGTGCGTTTGTTCCTGGCCATTTTATCACTGAAAACTTTCTTATCGCTTATGAGGTGCTACATTCTTTTAAGCACAAGTGCAATGGGGTAGTAGGCTCTTTTTCACTCAAGCTTGACATAAGTAAGACCTATGATTGGGTCGAGTGGGATTTTTTAGAGGCTATCATGTTATATATGGGATTCGGTTCGGAATAGGTTTCCTTGATCATGGCTTGTTTCTTATTTCGTGGTTCTTAATGGAAATTGAAGAGATCTTTTCAGCTGACACGAGGACTCCATCAAGGGGATCCCCTGAGTCCATTGGCAAAACAAGTCATCGTCTAACACATCTTCTTTTTGCAGACAACTGTATGATTTTCAATTCGACATCTATTAAGAGTGCTGCCACAATTCACTCTATTTTGCAGGAATATGGGCGATGCATTAGACAGGTGTGAATTTTGATAAATCGGCTATTTCTTTCAGCTCGATGTGGAGTATTTTATCGATTCTAGTATCGGGTCAGTATTGGGTGTACGCACTATCCATCAGACGGATAAATATTTGGGAGTTCCCCTAATGGTTGAAAGGAGTTAGCAGAAGACTTTCTAGCATTTTAAGGATCAATTTCATCGATGTGTTGATAGTTGGAACTTATGTTACTTATCTCAGAGTGGTTAGGGTGTTTTTGTACGTTTTGTTTTGTAAGCAATTCCAACGCTTGCAATGCAATTTTTTTATTTTCTTCTTCCATTTGTCGCACACTTGAAGTTATTATAAGTCGGTTCTAACGACAGAAATTAGGGAGTCTTTGGGGAATTCATTGGTGTTCTTGGTCTTCGTTAAGCGCAACTAAGTGTGATGTATGAGCTTTCGTGATTTGGCTTAGTTTAATATTGCACTCTTGCCTAAGCAGGGGTAGTGCTTATTAACATATTCGGATTGTCTTATGAGCCGGGTTTTAAAGCACATTACTTTTCTAATGTTGATTTTTTAGAGTGGGCTTAGGGTTTTACCCTTCTTATACTTAGCACAATATCTAGTGCTCTCGGGGCCTGATAGAAAAGGGCCTTGGTTGGCGGGTGGGCAATGGTCACTTCATCTCCATCTGGAAGACCTTTGGCTCCTAGGCAAAGCTCTCTGTCGTATTGTGCACTTATCTGTTAATACTAATGTTACTTGGGTGAGTGATTTGATGTTACAGGATTCGGCCCAATGGAATCATACCTTGGTCAGTGAGTTGCTTTTGGTCGTTAAGGCAAATCGCATTCTTAGCATTCCTCTCTCTCGTTCAGATGATGATGATTTAGTGGTTTGGAAATGCGATCCAACTAGTTGTTACTTCATTCGTAGTGGATATAGGTTGCTTTATTAGCCTATGCAACAACTCTCTATTCCTTCTAGTCTTTTCAACCCTCTGAGTTCGCATGATTTTTTTACAATGATATGGAAGATTTGGTTCCCTATTAAAGTTCACATGATTGCTTGGAGATTCCTTTGCAATTATGTACCCACATTACACATCATTTACAATCGACACATCTCTACTACACAATACTGTCCTAGATGCCTCAATATACCTGATATGCCTATTCACGTGCTTCGGGAGTACCCTTTTACCATTTTGGTTTGGAATCTATTGGATATATCTTGGGCTGGTACCTACAATGTTTCAGATCTTATGAGTTGGTTGGGTTTTCTTTGTAAAGCATATATTAGGGACAATTTAGCACTCATCCTTACAACAATTTAGGCACTATGGTGGTTGCGTAACAGGTACTATCATGAGGGCCTTGGTTCCACGTCTCCTAAGTTGGTTTCCTTTATTCGCTCCTACTTAGGTGGCTTGTTGGTGCTGGACGCGCCAGGAGCGGTTCTGGTGGTTTTGCGTACTGCACGTTGGTGTCCTCCGCCCTCGCCTCTAGTTAAGGCCAACTTCAACACTACATACATAGAAGGGTCACACTCCTATTGCTCGGAGGTGGTGGTGCGGGATGCCCAGGGCCAGGTGCTTGTCTCTTGGAATAGGATCCATGGTCAGGTCTCATCGACCTTTGCTGCGGAAGCGTTGGCTCTCTTATCAGTGTTGGATTTGGCTCGGACCTTGGGCTATCTCGAGTTGTGTTCGAAAGGGATTCTCTGCATGTGATACGTAAACTCAATAATGTACAAGTCGACCAGTCAGAGATTCGGGCACTGATTACAAAGGGGAGGTTGCAGTTACATACCTTTTCTGCAGTGGCTACAGTCTGCAAATGTTTTCAAGAGTAAAATTGGGTTGCTCACTAGCTCGCGATGCTGGGATTTCGCTGCACATCGGACCGTTTCTAGGTCGTGGAGGATCCTTTTCAGGTGACAGGCACAGTAGCTGAGAAAGGAAGGTCGACCACTCATTCGCCTTAATTTCACCACAATCATTGGGTTAAAAAAGTTGCATCTCTTTACTTCTCCTTGTTGTGATTTCTTTTTCTCCATTGTCGTGCTTGCAAGCTGTTCAGATTTGGCTTTGGGATTTTTGGATTCCATCAGTTGCTTTTGGGACAACATTTAGGATTTCTTTTTCTTTTGTCTTCTGTTCCTTCTTTAGTGTTTTTCTAATTGCATTGGGGGCCTACTGCAGTTTGTTGCTTTTGTCTTTGGATTTGGGCCTCACCCATGCGGATTTGTTTTTCTATTTTTCTCTCTACTTCAATGGAAGCCATTTTAAAAAAAAAAGTAAAATTAAATGATGTGGGCTAATTAAATTATTACATAGATAAATTTATTAATGAGGTACCATTTATGCAAAATGTCTAAATCTAATTGGTGCAAATTGTCACGAAAAAATGAACTAAAATGATCGGGAGGAAAATTCTAATGTTTAGGGGGGAGGGGGGGTTACATGATTCGTAGGAGAGCCTTAGCCCATAAACATGGCGAACCCCGTTTATTGAAGAGATGCAAGAACAATGCCCCAGTTGTAGGTTTAACCTACAATTTGAATTTATTTGGTTTGGTGTTCCATCTCAACATGGATAGCAATTTATAATTTTAGGATTCGGCCATGTAAACCTATAAACTGAAAATGTTGAAGCTATTCCCGCGTAAACAAACGCCATTTCTTTGCACCAAATACCCTTCAAACCTTTGTAAAATGGCATCTTCCTCGTCGTCATCGTCATGCCATCATCTGACAAAGGATATCCTCAACACCCAAAACCCTCACCAAGCTCTCAAGCTTTTCAATTCCAATGCCAATCTCTTAAACCCCTTGAAGAATCTCGAGCCTTATTCAGCCATCATTCACGTTTTGGCCAGTGCTAAACTTTACGAGGACGCCAGGTGTTTGATAAAATACCTCATCAAAGCCCTCCATAGCTCTTTGGAACCCCCTCGTGCTTGCCACTTAATTTTCAACGCCCTTAACAGATTTCAAACCTCAAAATTCACTCCCAATGTGTTTGGGTCATTAATCATTGCATTTTCCCAGATGGGTTTAATCGAAGATGCCTTGTGGGTTTATAGAAATATCAAAACTTTCCCTCAAATGCAGGCTTGTAATGCACTTTTAGATGGGTTAATTAAGTTGGGCAGGTTTGACTCCATGTGGGATCTTTACAAGGAATTGCTTTCACGGGGGTTTTTGCCTAATGTTGTTACTTATGGGGTGTTGATAAATTGTTGTTGTTGTCAAGGTGATGTTTTAAAGGCACACAACTTGTTTTATGAACTGTTGATGAAAGGAATTCCACCCAATGTTGTCGTCTACACAACTGTCATAAAGTTACTTTGTAATGAAGGTAAGATGCTGGAGGCAGAACGTATGTTTAGATTGATTAAAGAGGGTTATTTCCTTCCAAATTTGTACACTTATAATGTTTTGATGAATGGATATTTCAAGATGGATAGAGTCGAACGAGCCTTGGAAATATATGGGATGATGATCAGTGATAGGTTGGGACCAAATATTGTTACTTTTGGTATCTTGATTGATGGACTTTGTAAGGTGGGTGAACTGACGGTAGCTAGGAGCTACTTTGTTTGTATGGTTAAGTATGGTGTTTTCCCCAATATTTTTGTCTACAATTGTTTGATTGATGGCTACTGTAGGGCAGGCAATGTTTCTGAAGCAGTGGAGTTGAGCTCAGAAATGGAGAAGTTGGAAATGTTGCCTGATGTTATCACATATAGCATACTGATTAAGGGTCTTTGTACTGTAGGTAAAGTGGAGGAAGGGAGCTTTTTATTGCAGAAAATGAACAAAGATGGAGTTTTGGCTAATTCTGTGACTTACAATTCCCTGATTGATGGGTACTGTAAAGTGGGGAACATGGAGAAGGCTTTGGAGGTATGCTCTCAAATGAACGAAAATGGTGTAGAACCAAATGTTATCACTTTCTCTACATTGATTGATGGTTATTGCAAGACTGGAAACATGGAAGCTGCCATGGGATTTTACTCCGAAATGGTTATCAAAGGTCTTGTTCCGGATGTGGTGGCTTACACTGCTTTGATTAATGGGTATTGTAAAAATGGTAATATCAAGGAGGCATTCCGGCTGCATAAAGAGATGCTGGAATCAGGATTAATGCCCAATGTTTTCACGTTAAGTAGTTTAATCGATGGCCTTTGCAAGGATGGAAGAGTTTCGGAGGCTTTCAGCTTTTTCTTGGAGAAGAGTAAAGCTGGTATTGGTGAAACAGTAACTGATGAGTTTGATGGTCTATTTTGCTCCCCAAATCATGTGATGTATACAAGCTTAATTCAAGCCATGTGCAAGGAAGGCCAGGTATTTGAAGCAAGTAAAATTTTCTCGGATTTGAGATGCAGCGGTTTGATGGTAGATGCGCCCTTGTACATTGTCATGTTAAAGGGTCATTTTCAAGCCAAGCATATGATTGATGTGATGATGTTGCTCGCAGATATGATAAAGATGGGCATCATGCCAAGCATTGCCATCAATGCGGTTGTAGCCAGGGGTTATCAAGAGATTGGAGACCTTAGGTCAGCTCTAAGGTGCTCTGAGGATTTAGCTGTTCAGTGCTCGGGCATTTTGAATCAAGGGGACGAAAATGAACCTAACTATAAAGTGAAAGAGGACTGTAAGATATGTTTGTGATTAGCAATCAGTCTGATGGGTGAATTTCTCCCTGCAGTGATGGCTAGCTCACTCTCTGACCTCGAAGCTTGAGGTAGTGCAATATTTTTTGGCACTGCATCGGCTTGTTTGCAGCTCAGAGGAGTGGTTCTGCAATTACTTTATGGTTGCTGCCAGTGATCACTGATCATACTAGTTGAAATGTTCAGAACCGGAGAGATGCCGGACTGTTGTTCGATACTTGATGAACTGGAATCTAGGCATTACATGTATTGTTCATATCTGAAGTCCTGGATGCTGAAAGCAAGCCAGCTAAGTTGAGTTCCTTGGCTGAAGAAACATGAAGTTGTCAATGACCAAATAACTCAAATTCTTTGGTGCTACCAATGAAAATTTTGGTAAGTTTTTAGCTTTATTTAGGAGCCAAAGTGAAACAATTAAATTATTTAATGAAGAATTTGTGTTGTTTGCGCCCACAGAAACAGAAATTGCATGTGGGTAGTATTTGTGAAATAGTTGATGCTATTATGCTCTTTAAAGAAGCAAAATACTGAATTGAGTATAATTGAAAAATGAAAGGCTTATATTTGAGGGTAATAAAATAATATATAAAAAGGTTATAAAGATAAAATGGTAGTAAGATTTAAGGATAATTTTGTCATTTCCATTTGAACTAAAGTTGCCCAATTCCTAAAAAATTGAAACAAATGCTCATTGCTGTGTCCAACAGCAACTGGGATTTATTTGATGCGATAAAACTATTTAGATTTGTTGGTTAAATAATGTGACACTGCGATTTTAAATTATATGCCTTGCCTTGCCTTCAAATTTATTTCCCATTTTTTAAACAGAAAAATAAATAAATGAATATTTCAGATTAATTTCATTTTGAGTATTACTCAAATCAAACATTTTTAATTATTTTATATTTTATAATTTATATTTTATATTTAAATTAGTAAACATAAAGTTTAAAGCACAATAAAAAATAAAAAATAAAAAGTTGTTTTCTAAAAACTTAACGCCTCTGTTTTAATACACATGGTTTAATACACGTGATTTTTTGTACTAAAATAAAAAATTTTACCTCATTTGGGTGGGACTTATGTTTTTTACCCTTACCATTTTCATAGCGTGTTTTTTTTTTTTATAAAATAACCAAATTACAAAAATATCATCCATATATTTCCAGACTCTTTTTCTTTTCACTCTCACCTTGATTTCTTGAATTAGGTATGTGGTTTCCAAATTTTTTTCTTCCTGGTATGTTTAAAGGTTTTATATTTTTAACTTTTTTTACTATTTTGCATACAAAATCATTTTGGTTTATTGAAAAACTACATCTTAAAAGATATCTTATTTTGAATTCTTTCCTCTCCTCGTTTCTCTTGCTATTCATCAATTTGCTTCTAATAAATTATTATTGAATTTAAATACTAGTTTATTCATATTTTAGTTTTTAAGTCTTTGAGCATTGATTTTGAATATAGAATCAAACTCTTTTAAGTATTGAATTTAAATATTAGTTGACTCATTTTTTTGTTTTTAAAAGTTATATTTAATTTAAGTATTTTTAAATAATTGAGAGATAAATTGATAACCAAATTTATGGTGTACCCATTTATTTTTATGTCTTGGAGCAAACATTTTTATGCCTATAATTGAATTCTTGGATTAAGATTTATGACGTACCAATTTATTTGTTGCATCGTAATTCTTTAAATAAGTGATTGGTTTATTGCCAAATTTGATATTTTATAAAATACTTATGTTTTACTTGTTTAACACTTTAACCAAACAAAAATAATATATGTTTATTACACTATTAATAATCTACCTACTGAAAGATGGGTTATTTGTTCATCATGTTCACTAGTTTTTCCTCATATTACAATATATATATTAAATAAATTTTTTATATTATTATACTAATAACCAAACAAACTAATAGTCCTAACAGATCTAATTCAATAAAGTTCAACCTGGGATTATTTAATTTCGATTTGGATTTTTAAAAATTATAGCATTACAAACTATTTTTTTTCCTAAAATTGATCCGAGCTGTTGCCTATTACCATCTCTGTTAGTTTCGTCTGACAGGTAGCATTTTCCAATTGAGAAATATCACGTAATAGAAGAAATTTGTTGTGGCATTTACAAAAAAATAAGTTATTTACTTTATCCATGCCATTTTAGAGTCGTACCCATATTTCATATTTATGTTTTTTTAATAGATAAATTACATCAATAGTAATTCAATTTTGAAATAGCTGACAAAACAATCATTCAGATTTTAATTTAATCACTCAACTTTTAAAAAATAATAAAACAGTCACCATTAACCATTTTCCGTTACAGACTTCCGTTTTCCATCCCTCTCCCTCTTCCCCACCATCCCTCCCCTACTCTGATTCTTTCTCTCTCCCCTGCTAGTAAAAATCGCCTAAAACGTTGGGTTGCAATTTGCTTTCTAACAAAAGCCTACCATCACTTGGAAAATTGGGTCAGACCCTCTTGGGATTAAATCTAGAGCAATGCAAGGCAATCAGCAATGATACAGTTGACCTACTAGTGGAGGAGCTGTGATATCCTTTTCTAAACAATGTGGCAATATAGGATTATCAACAACTCGGGTTTTGACCCTTCGAGAAGCTTCAGAATAGCTTGTGTCAATTTGGGTAGCTTTTGGGTCCATCAGCTATGGGTCTTCCATGGTTCGATACTCAGTCCCCTTTTCCAGGGCATACGACCATTCTCCTTTTCTCTTTTTTTGCAGGTCTCTTTACATCAGAGATCTATTCCCAAGTTTTGAATCCCAATAATGGGTGTTGATTTTTTCATGGCCGAAGTTCCCTGGGAATGTAGTCGCTACTAGGTTCTGGACTTTAGAGAATCTTTTCTTCCTTCCTCGTAAAGGTTTTAGCCTGCTAGGTTTCTGGTGTTTTTGCTTAGCAATGTTCATTTCTGCTTGGGCTAAGCTTTTTGTTATTTGTCACTGTCTTTCATCCATCATAGTTGGTTTTACCAAGTCTCCAATGTTTTTGAACTCAAATGTTCTACACATGATGGGTAGGTCTTTTTCTTTTCTTAGAGTGGGAGAGAGGGAAAGAATCATAGTAGGTGAAGAGGGTTAGCAAAGGGAAGGAGGGGTAGAAGAAAAGAATCAGAGTAGGAAAAAGGATGGTGGTGAAAAAGAGGAGGTAAAGAGAATCAAGAGTAGGGGAGGGCTAGTGAGGAAGCGGGAGAGGGATGGAAAAGAGGGATGAAAAATGAAAGTCTGTAATAGAAAATGTTACCTCCGTTACATATCCAATGGAAATTGATTAGTGATGATTTGTTATTTTTCAAAAGTTAAGTGACTAAATTAAAACCTGAATGACTGTTTTGTCAACTACTTAAAAGTAAAGTGACCGGTGTAGTTTACCCTTTTTTTTATATAATTAAAGCATCTTTCATATTTATTTTAAAGTCATAAATAAGTATTGGTACATTACATCAATATTTTAATAAAAATTAAATACCACGTCAGCCTACACTGGTTAGTGATGTATTTTTTTTTTCCTTCAATTGACTAATTTTCCTCAATAGTATAATAACTAAAAGATATGCTACACAGTCTTCATAGATATTGTCATCTTGTTTTTGCAAACATTAACAGAAAACTGCAAAAACCAATTTTCCCTAACTCAATTTAAGCAACCCTAACTCAATTTAAGCAAAATGAAGTGGGAGAAAATTTATTGCATGAGCATTTCTATTTAGTGTCAAGGGTGCCTCAAGATGTGTCCATTTGACAGCCTGTTCGTTTAAAGGCACACAAATCCTAGTCATGTATGTATTTATGTCACCTGGTAGCCACTTACATTGCATGCTTTCTACTTTTGGATTTGCATTTTTTTTGTTAAGCGACTTAGTCCGAGTCCGACAGTGGCATCTGGTATGAATCCTTTGGCTCAAAATCAGTTATTGAAGGAGGTAAGTTGCGTTTCGATGCATTCCTTTCCCGGCATCTCTCTCTTGGTTTCAGTTTATCCTGGAAAGAAGATATAGAAGCTAGTGGTCAAAATATAATTACAATTAAATGGACTAAAGAGGAAAATCTCATCTGCAGAAAGCAAAGATACACAATGAACTAGATATCTTTCTGTTCTTCTTGCTAAAAAAATCATGTACTGGGATTAGTAAAGTAGAACTAACCAGCAAAATTTTCTATGAAGACTCGGTTTAGTTGATGCTTTTGTTATCTACTCTTTTAACCCGTATCCAATATATGTGTCAGTCCGACATATATTTAGACATGGTAAAGGATTATGACCTTCCAAATATATGGAGAGGTTTTAAAAAATTATACATGCTCGATCTTAGACACTCATCTATATCCAATATTCAAACCTAAGACCGAGTAACACGGGTTTTTCTAATCTATTCCTTCTTTGTCAAGGAAAAAGGCAAACAAACAAAGACAGATGAATGTTAAAAGCTTCCATGGTTGCCAATCAAACTACTTTAAGGCATGTAGCACATCTGAGATGAAACACAATGTGCCCCTTGTGTCTAGTGTCTAGCTTCCTGTGAATGCATATGGGAGCCAATGTTAACTGGACTCTTAATTTTACCTAAAATATCCATATCTGACACCTATGTTTGATACCCCTATTCAGACATAAGTGTGGATGTAGGATCCTCTAAATATCTAGGAAAACTTGAAAATTTGAGTATATCCATGTTAGATTCATGCCTGTACCTGACACTTGCTTGAAGTCTAGATAACATAGCATGAAAATGGTCATTATTACCGACTCCTGTTAGGGTAATAGCTACATTACTTGAAGACTGTAAAAGAGGTGCATTCTTAAATTATCACCTACACCATTATCTGCTTGGCTCGGTTGGCTTGACTGAACCGAACGATTTTGTTGAGTCCTCATCAGCCAGATGCTACCAAAGGACATCAAGGCTCCCAAAAGCAAAGCTGGACCAATCCTTGGATCACCTAGATAATCATATATTCGAATTATAGTGCGTTGGATTTTTTGCTTTGTTCCCATGCTTTTGGAAAGTAAGCCTTGTGGACCTCTTGACCAGAAAGGCTCTGCATCCTCAGGAACTAGCTCTGGTGTTTTTACCCTCTGCAATGGAATAAATCTTAGTCTGTGCGGTAAGTTCAAGGTTTCAAAGGAAACTGAAAACAAAGTAATAATTTAACCATATTATAGTTCAGTCATAAACATAAAGAAGCAACCGTAACTCTCTCACTTATGGTACTGTGTGCCAGGCAAGAAAATTCCCCTCTCCGAAACATTACATAAACAACAGAAATGTTACTTGCCAAAAATTTCTGAATTGACCCATATATATTGATTATGAACGTGGAGAGAAGGTTACCTGTTGGTGTAGAATTTGCCCCAAACCATAAGTTGATAATAAGAAACGTAGACATAAAGAATTGAAACAAAGAATATGCATAAATATAAGCCTTTCCGAAATTTCTCAAAAGGAACAATATGGTGCTTACATAGAAGGGGAGTTTCCTGGAGTCACCATCCTCAATTATGTTTGACATCCACTGGATGATCTGCAAAAGTGGCAAACAACATTGATGGACAATCAGGAAATGCCTATATATTGGCTTCAGAAGGGTTCAAATATCTCCGATCTCTTACAGGGCGTGAATCCTCGACAGAACATCAGAAAATATATGATGCAAAATTATGAAGTTTGATGAAAGCTTAAGCATGAAGGTAGCTGACTCTGTAGCTAAACACAAGATAAATGCTTATACCCGGGAAACTTCAGCTGACCCATTGTAAGTCACTGAAAGCTGTGCAGCAGGATCAACTTCCTGTTGGTGGAATTCCCATATACTTTTTGCTTTCTTATCTACCTTAAAAGTATCTTCAGTAGCATTCCTTTCATAGCGGATAATGAATAACCGAGGGACATCAGTTGGAACTCTCCTTGGTCCACATGTTTCATAACTACTTTCAATATTAAGGTAGAAAAAACAGTAGTTCTGGAGAAAAACAAATCAGAGGTTAGAAACCTGTAAGATGGATAGAATAAAGTTTTTGTTTAAAAATAAACTAATTCTTAGGAGATAAAATATCAATTTGGACAATCTGAGATTTAATTATTAGTTATCATGGTATGAGAGCCCACATGACGAATTGGTTGAGCTTTTGAAGCCTGGCACCCATTGTCATGCTATGAATCAATTTTGGTAAAAGATAGCGATGGTTTAAGCTTCAATCAATTGCAAACCCATTGGGCTTGCTCATGTAAAATAGGGACAGTAATAGGAGTTACAATGTTTAGTTTGATAACCTATCAGCTAAAGTTCTTTGGTAAAGAAAGCTTTGTGATCTCTGATGACTAATATACTTTCAGCCTTTCAAGGCTTGCTTTAAATATCGATATCAATCACTGTGTTCAGGCCCAGGCTTGGGGTCAGCCATCATAAGCATTGTTATCTAAATTTAGATCTTATTATAAGCCCTTTTCAGTTCCCACAGTTTCGCATACCTCTTGACTCGGCTCTTACCCTAAACATAATATGAAAGATGCTCCCATCAAGGAAACGGAAGAAAGAAGAATTAGGCAAGTTACAGAAGGGCTCTTTTTAACCTTAAAATCTCAGGCATCCTTAAGTTTAGTAAGAAGAAGAAGAAGATTAAAATATGCCATAGGTCCTTATCCTCTTCACAAAGTTGGAATTCAGTCCCTCTATTTTTCATATTTCAAAATTCAGGTCTAATTGTTAACATTGTTAATTTTTTTTTTTAAATTGATTGGTGCGACATTTTGAAATAATAAAAAAAAATACTACATTGGTAGTAATGTAACTAAAAAAATGATATAATGAACCTGAATTTAACAAAATAATTAACAGTGTTAACAATTGAACCTAAATTTTGAAATCGGAAAAGTAGAGGATTAAATTCCAAGAAATAAAAATGTAGGGACTAAATTTCAAATTTACGAAGAGTACAGGGACTTAAGCATATTTTATCATCATCAACATCATAATAATAACGACGACAACAACAACAACAACAACAATAATAATAAAGACACACCTTTTGTGTTTCCCCATCAAGCCAGCTTAATGTCAATCGCTTACTTTTTAAAGCAACAGCAGCTGTTATTGAGTGCTCATCTTCACTTGCAGCCTTCAACTCACTAGATTTTGATAATGTTTCTTGGACCCTGCGCATGGTCTATAATCTAGATTAGTTCACCCCATTTCCTTAAATCAATGAGGTGGCCATCATATTGTTCTCCGTTGAAATGCTAAATACAATTTGTATATCATTGTATTACATTGAAAATAGATACAAAATAGATACACATGCATAGATAAGCACATGAACACAGACATAATTCTTTGTGTATTATCCTTTATTCAACTTTCTTTCTTTCCAATATGGCTGTTTGGAGTGTAACAAATCTTTTTACAATCATTTAAGACTTATGATTCCATCTTTCCATGTTTGTGTATGATTTTTCTCATTAAGAAAAATAATACCTAATCGAGTAACAATAACCCGGAATGTCATTTGGATTTAAAGAACAAATGAAATATGAACTGCTAATCATATTTTCAAAGAAAACAACTATTATATATCCTACAAAATTAATTAACTTCTTCCATGTAAAAAGCAATATGTACAAATTAAACCCAGACAAAACAGAATTATACAATGTTAGAACTGTTATAAGAGGTTGAAGGAAATGCTGAGGCAGATATTGCAAGGGGAAAAATATATGAAGAGAACAGAACGTATGGAATATAATCTAGTGCAAAAAAGCTTACTTCTCGCATGCTATCAAGTTCTGGCCCCAGCCTTCCAGCTAGGATAGCACAATACCAGGTCAAGGTATCACGGCCAGCACGAGAATAGCCACGAGCATCACAACCTAGTTCCTCTGAAGTCAAACTCCTTAACTGAGGGAGCTCTGTAAAAAGAGAAAATGAGATACCACTCTACCACCCTTTCTTAAGGAAAGAAAAAGAAATAAAAGATAGCTATTAGATGCTTGGAATAAATTGCTAAGATCAATATGAAGCTTACACAAATTGAGGAGTCACACATAATATTTCAACAAGAAATTTTCTAATCAGCCAGGTTATTTTGTTTTCCTTTCCACTTACAAATTAACTTCAGTTCATACTCCATGCTAAGTAAGAAAACTCCAACATTTCATTGCATGCTTTGTATTATACTGAACTTCATTCCATAGATGATATATGCCAGAAATGCTAGATCCACCACGTAATGGCAGAAATCAGTCATTTCTATTCTGATTTTACCATCAAAGTTGAATGGAATAATGATCTTGGAACAAGATATTTAAGTCATGTCATGAAACTACAAGCACGTCTATAACCTACTGCAAAATAAGTTCTGATAACATCTCCAATAAACTATTGTCAAATTTATGCAACTGATGGATCACAAAACTTTGCTAAGATATACGCCGAATACCTGTGCATCTAGACTCTCTAAAGCATTCCATTTAGCAAATCAAAATAAATTCACAACCTATTTGAGAAACAGAATGCAGTCTACTACTCTGCTATCCGATGCGCACCAGTAACAACACTATGCAACATAGAACTACAGGCTAGTGGTCCCTAGATGATGTATATAGGATAATAAGATAGGACATTATTGAACTCCATTTTAAAACAAAGAGAAAATAGATTTGGGCATGTCTTTGCTTCTCCGCTGCCTGAATTTCAATACGCTGCACAGTTTTAGTCTTGAATCTTTGACCTGTTTACCTCTTTAAGGTGACATGCATGGGGAAACAAATATGCACGAATCAGTTTTTATCAACAGGGGGTGCTAGTGAGTAATTAGAGTCCTTGTCATTAAGAGATCAAAAGAAATTAATAAGATAACATTAAAAGCAAATTCATATTATTTACAAACAAAATTTAGAAAAAAAGGGGTCATTTTTATATTTGATTGAGAAATAAATGCATGCATTTGTTCATTATGAAATGTTATTTTCTAATTCTTCAAAATATTTTCTTTTATATCAAAATACAGAAAAGTCCTACAAATATAAAGTAATGCTAAAATATACCTTGCTGTTTGTTCTGTTCCAAGACATCTAAAAACCATGAATCATTTACTGATCCTGCGTGTAGTAGTCAAAGTTCAGCTTTGTACATGATCCACAGTAATTAAATTGATGTTCTATAGACATCAATAAATAAACAAATATGCACTAACATACCATGGTATACAAGAGGTTTTAGACCTGGATCTTTCAAGAAGACGACAGCAGGGGCAGACTCCACTCCAAACCTGTTATTAGTTTATAAAAATCTGTCAAGGGAAATGCTATCTATCATAGACAGTGGAAGAAGACTAAAACAGCAACTAATACTATATATTGCAATAAAAAAAAATCAGAGATATATGTAACTATATATAGTATTCATATCTAATTTACATACAACTCAAGTGAAAAGGAAAAACCATCTACTTACGTATTCCACCAAACAGAAAATTCCTCTTCACGCCATAGGACACAAGCAAAAGTAGCATAGTTCCAATAATCCCTTGCAGCTTGACGAATTGCTGGAGTTGCACGCTCCCCTGTTTTTGAGAAGAAAATTACTTTTACCTACAATTCCGAAGCATGTAACAATCCATTATCACAATGGGAAACATAAAAATCAAAGGTTAGTTAACAAAATGGAAGAGCATTCAACATTCAAAACGTTCAAATGTTGATAATTTTTATCTAAAAAGGGGAAAAACTAACAAGGACAAGAATGCCCATGTAATAATATCTTACATGTCATGAATATCAACTGTGAAATATACATAAGGCGTTACTAGCAAAATATATCAACAATTACAGCATAGAAATCTATGCTATGCTAATAGGTAGAAAGGGCTCCTAAGAAACAAACAAACAGATTCCAATCAATATTACAGGATCACAAAAACTTTATAGAAAGCTTTCAAATAAAAGCTAAAACATGATGGAAGAATACACAACACAAAATGGAACAACCTCTTCTCTGAGAACCCTTTCCAGCAAAAACTTGTGCATTGTCCATTCAAGACACCATTATAATCAATTTGTTAGTATAGTACTCTAGCATTGATTTGTTATACAGTACTACCAGGTACCTTCTTGTTCTTACTGAATATCAAATCCAAGCTTTTCCGAAAAAACAAAAATCAAATCCAAGTATGAATGAGGATATTTATCTTTTCCTTTCTGTTTGAAATTTCTTTCTACTTGATACTCAAGGAGGAAGATTAATATAATTTGGAAGAGAGATGCAACAGGACTTACATGGGTAGTTTTTCAACAAGCACTGAACGGGAAAACCCTTACATATATATAAACACACAAACCACTTGAACAACTTGAATAAGAAAATCTGGTGAAAATTTAAAAGAAAGAATCTACAAGGATAAAAGTACAGTACACAAATGATCTACTAAAGGACCGAAGCCCAAACAAGAATGATATATAACAACTAACAAACTGAGAAAGCAATAAAGAACTGTTTAAAGTCGCAAAACACAAGCTATTCAATAACCAAGAAAAAGTGGGAAGGGGAAACAGAAAAACATTAGAGAAGTGCAGTCTGGTAATAATATTAGATCTTCTGTTAAATTAATAACCAAAAAAGATCTTATTCATACTTAGGGATGGCAAAACCCAAACCGTCCGATGGATTCTGAACTGATCTGCTCCATATAGTGTGGATTTTATTTTTTTAAAAGTGGATGCGGAACGATGTGGAATTTTCTTTGAATAGTGGGTATGGAGCGGTTTATAGCTGGCCCCACCTCACTCCACTATATAAAATTGCCATTTTATCCTTACATATATATAACTATTAAAAGGGTGAAAATGTAATAATTTATTATAGAAAAATCATATATTTTATGTTCAAATATTTATTTGAAGAATTATGTATAAATATTTACTTGGCTTTAAAAATACTGGAAATATTAAAAATAAGTGGTAAAAATTAAATTGAAGTGGAGCAAGGATGGATGCATCCAACATCCATGAAGGTGGTAGCGGATTTCAAAATTATACATCCATGGAGGTGGTGGCGCAAAGTGTGCCAACTGTGGAGCGGTGGTGGATTTAGCAACATCCACCCCTCCCTGCTCTGTTTCCATCCCTATTCATACCATTTCCATTTGATATTGAATGCTCAAATAGAAATCTTAGATTTAGGGGTTAGTGGATGATGACATTGATGTTTAATAGTAGTAATTTCTAACTTCAAAATGTTTTTAATAATAGAATATAGAAAAATAATTAAATTTAGGAGTTTAAACAAAGAAAGATGAAATATTTTGGAATACTCTAGGGCAGAAAGGCAGAGATTCAACCTAGAAGGGAGTGGCACAAATAGACTGACAAACAAATCTAGAGAGATTAAAGGAAATAAATTCATCTTGACCATATTAGAGAATAATGAAAAATGAAACCGGACGAAAGAAAGAAAAAAACATACCTTATGGGGACTGCTTTTTGCCAGAAACCTTGGCCCCTGATATAATTAAAAAACAAAAGATTATTTTCTCCAATAGTAGAAAAATATTTGTGGAAAATCAGCAAGACACAAACACGACAAAGTTAACAGAACTCAAAAGGAAAAATATAACAAGAAATGCAAACACTTAAAAGTTTCATCAAAAAAGAGAAAAAAAGAAATGAATAACTATTAATTTGACAGTGGAATGAGTTTGAGGACCTGAGATATAGTAGGGCATCTAGTTCTAGTATGTCAAGCATAACACCCAAGTTAACCTAAATAAGCTCAAAATAAATGCATAATTTTGAAATTACTCTTTTCATTGACTTCAAATGGATAAGATTAAGAATTCATTCCCATATGCATTTAACAAGAATAACAGTGGGGCATGGAAATAGCAACAAACAACGTGCCAGTGATGTTATGACTATGAAGTAAAGTTTATCAGGATAACAACGAAGACAATTGACAATTCATCTTACTGACGCATTAAATAAAACAGATTAAACTTGCAAAAAGATGATAATTGTTTTTGTTTTTCTTTCCTCATAGGAATTTATTTTTCCAGTGATATCAGAAAATATCTTTAGTTAAGAAAACTTTAATGACAATCAAATTTGAACCATGATTTAGAATAGAAGTGGGGGCAAAAAAAAAAAAAACCTTAGTTAAGAATAAAAAGTCAGCAAAGAGATGCTATACATTACCAATGATTCCTTTGAATAGTAAAAGATGCGAGGCAAGTTAAGTACGGCCATTGCAAACCAATCTATTACTGCATCAACAGAGAGCTCTCCCTCAAACCTATACAATAGTGTCAATTTAAGATATCAGCAGTACAGAAAAAAATTGTAACAAGTACAGAAGACATTTAATTACAATAATTGGAGATATAGAAAAATGTATAATGTAAACATAAAAACAAAGATATTGCTTTTCACTATATAAAAAAACTGTGCTTCATGTATTTTACTTATTCTTTATTAGTATTTATCCTTTTTCTCTTTTGATTTCGAACCTCAAATGTAACTTACCGGATAAGACAGTCTGAAGTTTTACACCCTGATGGGAAAGCAACCACTGAAGGAAGACCTATATACATTATTATTAAGTTAAACTGAAGGTAGAAGTGCTTGGTCATGCTGAAGTTAAAGTTTCAAAAAGATAAATGAAAAAACAGCAGTTTCCAGTTGTCGGTGGTACAGCATCTACTAGGGGGGAGAAGAAAAGTATGCCGAAGAGAACTCAGCTAGTTCATACAGAAAGAAACATAAATTGCTTCCATTCAGAGAATACAATCTGAATTCCTCCATCATTTGGCTGCTTCATGGCACCAACATTTCGCTCAATAATTGGCATAATTGGCAGCACAATAGTGGGGATTATATCATCTTCATCACAAAACCATGACTTTGTCGCTAGGTATAAGGCATACACACTGCTAATATTAATGCAACTGACAACTTTAATATAAATAAGTTCAGTCTTCATTGAAGAAAATCAAGCGAAGTTATGTTCATCTAACAATTTCTACCAATCAGGGAACTCCCTCTATATTCCAGTAAATTGTCTTAAAATTAACACCAAAAACAGTAATAGGGAGCAAAGTTATATTTTAGCAGGTTATAAGAGTACCACTAACCATTCCTGAAGAAGAACCGGCCCATTGGCTTTCTCTCAGAAAGGTAGGCTGCAACTTGAACCTCACCAAGTTCTACCATGCCAATGTTTGCAACCCCATTCAACAAAGCAGCTGAATATGAAGGGAAGACATAAATTCATTAAAATATTAAAGGAATATGACCGTGATTTCAACTTCTGAACAATTCTACTATGTGAGAAAACATCAACCAACACAAATTACACTACTGAATTCTAATATTTTTTTTCAATGAAATATCTTATTTTCTTACACCTATTCAGAGAAAAAGAGATATCAAAGAAGCCCTTAATCAGAACTCGAAAGTATCATAGCAAATTATTAATTTAATATCTGAGTTGAAAATGAATATAAGTAATCATACTACAATCAATATCTTTACCATATGTCATAGATAACTAAGAACTGTCACATCTACATTGTAATGAGCAAATAAATATTCTTACTAGATCCCAAACTTTCAGCAAAAGAGCATACCAATTCTTTTCCACGAATTAGCAAATTGAGCAGATTGATTGCTGCCATATGAATACACCTAAACGCAAATATCATTAGAATTTATTATGATTTCGTAAGTCATTATTTGGGGGGGGTGAACCGCAGATAATCCATGATAAAATTGCGTAGGCACTAACTGGTAATAATAAATCTAAAATCCATAACCAAAAGCAAACAGAACATGCATATTCACCAGTGTAAAGGCTGAGATAAATTTTACAGTATATGGGGCATTTCATTCTTGAATGTGAAACATGCCATAGTAGTATGGCACTAAAAAAGGACCTTTCTGCACTAACGCTCAACAGAATGGACAGTTGGATGAAGAAGGTTCTTTCCATTTCCAAAGGGCTTATATGAGGGAGCAACTGTACCTACGGGGACATAATGAGCAGAAATTATATGAATGAGGGAGTACCAGATCAGCGAGGGATTTCGAGTACCTTGGTGCAAACCAAGTCTCAAATGATGACATGTGAATGTATTAATGTGGTCATTAGAGAACTTAGTTAGCATGGTCAACAATTTATCCAAGAATAAGAGATAGCCGTCTGCTTGAGTTAACCCCAATTAAACATGGTACTGAGTGGAAATTGGTTAAGTTAGGGAGTTTTAATAAGCTTAAGCTGAATTCGCCAATAAACAAACCAAATAAAATTCTAAAATATTAAGCTGTTAGATTGCCAAGTAACCAATTCAACACGGGTAAGTCCCAGGGTAGAATGAATCTCTCTTCCTCTCCTGAATGTAAACTCTTAGTTTTCTCCATGAATGAGGAGACTGTTTAAACTATCCTTTGGATATGAGCAGCATGGGCTACTAGACTATTGAAGATTTTATAATATATGGGGAAATCTAATTAAAGTAGCAATACTATGCAAACATATATCAGTCAATGGTTGTATGTACCTGAAGTAACCATGGTTTGGAATCTTGAAACATAGACTGAAACTCCTTGGAAGTAATAACATTAAAAGCATCATCTCCAGTATCTGCAGGAAGTGCCCATTCTTTGGCTTCACATTAACTTTTAAAGCTTTCATAGTATGGGGGAAAAAAATGTAAAGATTCAAAATTTCAATACCAGAAGCAACAGTACGCAGTAATGGGAGTGCTATGTTAGAGAACTTTTCCCCTGCATATTGTTGGCTGAGTTTTTCCAGAACATGCTGCAGACCATGGGAGTAAAACCCTTCAATAAAATAATACAAAACCCAGGCTATCTTTCTCTCCCTCTCTCTTGGAGATGATTCCAGGAGATAAAACTATGGACAGCAAGTAGGTTGCAGAGAAATACTTACATCTTGCTCATTAATTCCAAATACATCATAATTCCTTTTCCATATGGGATTTGTCAAAAGCTCATAAGCATACCGAATCTGCAACAAGATGATAAACACCATATACTCATGGAATTACTATATAATTTGACCTCAGCATCTTCAATAATGGCCTACGATGTTCATTTAGCTAAGGCTAAATGTGACTTCATCTAATCATGGAGGAGCAATGTTAAAACTACATGCGATTGTTGCTTTTTCTGCTTGCTTTCTGTGTCTTAGAAAAAGTTACTTAAAAACAAATGGTTGAAAATAAATCATAGTTGATGGTAATTGATTAAAATTTACCAAATGGCAAAGAAGCTACATTAATTCTAGCATAATGGTTGTAAACCGATGGAGTACATCCTCTAAATTCTTCAGAAATATTAGTATTTACTCATGTATGATATGCAATTTTTTTTCTTTTGTACTTCCGCAAGCAAAATGCAAGTAGTGAGGCAGCAAAGAAAGTAACGTAACTATTAATAATTCAAAATGCTAGGAGCAATAAATTGCTAAAAAACAGAATTAACTTCTTCTTATTCTTTTTTTTTTTTTGCAGAAACAAAGAAAACAAATAAGTAAATAAAATTGAAGAAAGAAGTTTAACTAACCGACCTTGATAAATTCAGTGGTAGTAGGAATTTCCAGTCCTGAATTCCTGAAACAATACGATTGAAGACATGCGAACAAGAAATGGTAAAGTCCGAAAACCAACAAATTAATCAAAGCCTGGCAATTCGTATATCCGTGTGATATTCATATATTTTGAAACGTCATAATATATTATATTTCATATTTATTTATTTTGAGATAATCAATATGTTAACCTCTTCAATCTTTTCTTTCAATCTAAAAAAAGATTGTAAAAATTTAAGTAGAAAGAAATTGAAGAATTACCATTTGGATTCAAGATTCTCGTACGCCTCTTTCACTTCTTCCATTGAACAATATGTCTTTAATCCCAAAACTACCACTCATTTAATAAGTTAAAAATCACTATACTTCTTAAACCAAAAAATTCCAGCAACAAAGTCCAATATACTGATAAAAATACGAATATATATACACAGTTGGGACTCACCATCGTAATGAGAAGGGGGAAAGGCACGAGGGAGAAGAACGAGCTGATATAACATGGAAAGAGAGAATAGAACCGCAGGCACCGCATAGGCTTTGATTTTCGTCGCAGAATCTCCGGCCATCGCTCGATTTCGCCGATGATTCCTCTGGTTTCTTCAGAGAGAGACTGAGAGATCACTGCCGAGCAAGCGAGTTTTGAATGTTTGAAGTGCCAAAGCGACAAAGGAAAAAAGTGAAGTACAAAAAGCAAATTCTTTTAGTCGTCGATTACAATTATGTAAACTGCAGTATCTAAGCGGCACGTGAAATTAAACGCGTGGCGTAAGATCATTGGCTAGGATAAAGATTCTGATTAAAGCAGATTTCTTATACATTAAACCAAAATAAGTGAACTCTGGTTGGCTCTAATGCAATAGAATTACGAAAGAATAGAGTTATAATTAGTAATTTAGTTGTTTGATTGAATGAAATGGAATAAAATTATAATGATATTTTTATATTTGATTCAATGAAATGATATTGTAATAATATAAGAAAATAGGCAAAAATAACTAGAGTACCTTTAATAGATTTTTTTAAGTACATAATTATCGTTATTAAATTTTATTAAGATTATAATTAAAATAATAAATAATTTAATCATGTTTTAATATAATTATTACTAAATATAATTAAATAAAAATAAAATTATATAATTTAATAACATTCTTAATATAATTTTTAGTAAAATTTTACCTAAAATATGAATTAATACATATTATAACCCTTAAACTAGATAAATTATTATTTATTTATTTTATTGATACATATTTTGCATATCTAAATTAATTATATTTACAAATAAAATAAGAATATTATGGTAAAAATTAATATCAAGAGATATTTTTATAAATTATATTTCAAATATTAATTTGTTGAAAATTTCTTTTGGGTATTTTGTATATGGTACTATATAAAAATTCATGTATTTATATTTAAAAAAATTATTTTTAAAATTGATTTAACACCCACCTAATTATAAAAAATTTAATCTTTTTTTTATTGTCCCTCTCTCTCATCTTCTTCATCTAATCTTTTCTCTTCTCATCTTCTTCATCATCACTCTTAACCACTCATCTTCTTCATCTAATCTTTTCTCTTAACATGAAATGGAATCAATTACTGACAGTCCACCACCGGTGGCGCCATTGTCCACTATTTCACTTGCTCCAAAAGCCACTAATTTAAGCTTATTCTTTTTTTATCTTCTTGCTTTTTCCCTTTATTTATCTGTTATATGTAAGAAAAATGAGTAAGAAAGCTTCCCTCTCCAAATCACATTTTATAGATCTATTATTAAAAAATGGGTTTTAGTTTTAGTTTTTCTGTTATCTTCTAGAAATTGATTGAGAGTTGAAACTATTGAGAAATAAATCTTTATTCTTTCTTGTTATATTCTAGAAATTGATGGAGAGTAGAAGAGAATTTTACAGATCTATTATTAAGAAACGAGTTTTAGTTTTAATTTTTTTTATCTTCTGGAAATTGGTCAAGAGTTGAAAGTGTTGAGAAAAGAATTTTTATTCTTTCTTATTATGTTCTAGAAATTGATGGAGAGTAGAAGAGAATGAGGAGTAAGATTAAAGTAAAAGCAAGATGGAAACAGAAATGAGTTCTGCAATTTATTTTTGAAGCTTTTGAAAATGTCTGAAAGTGGGTTTGAAAAAATATACTAGGTAAAATTGACTAAAACAAAAATTTTCTATTCCGTGTTGACGTTGAATAGCTATTCTTAATGAATAGAGAAGGAATGGATTCCACTGAATAACTCATTCAATGAACCAAACTATTGAATTACAGTTCTCCATTGAATCTGACGTGAATGGAATGGCTATTCATGCCAACCAAACATGCTGTTAAATCTTGGAGAATGATTGGTTTTCAAGGGTAAACTATATAATTAGTGAATTAATTATTAGTGTGTTTTTATTTTTGTTATTAGTTTTCACTTTCATTACTGACATTTTTCATTCCATTGATTCTATTTTGTTCACCTTTCATTAGATTGTTAGCCAAAATGATAATATGGTATTTTTTTAATTAGTATAATAATACATTTAATACTCAATATTTGAATATTCTATCAATTTGATCTTGATTATATATATTTTAATAATTTTGTCCTTTCACATTTATAAATTCTATTATTTTATTTCTCAAACACATTAAAAATCATAAATTAGACTTATAAACACATCAAAATTTTGTTTGGGGACCAAATTGGGTTAAAACCAAAATTAGACCTAATATTCTGTCAATTTGCTTGATATTTTAAGTAAACACATTAAAATTAACATTCTAAGTTTTCTGTTAGTTTAATGGTATAAAAGGCCCTCACATAATTAAAAAAACAATTAAGTCTCTCTCCAACTTTTTGCACTTAATTGAGCTCTAAACTAACAATTTTAACCAATTAAATCATTTGATTAACATTAACAATTAGAAATTAACAGCAATGCTCATGTGGTTGTTAATGAGTGCCACATCAACTTCATTAGTTGATCTATAGGGACATGTCAAAATAATAAAAAATTTTAAATTTCTCAAAAATTAAAAATAAATCCAAAATGAACTTAGATAATTCATTTAAATTTGAACATTTGTTTCTCTAGTTTCATTTTGAAATTATTAAAATTATAAAAACATAAAAATTATTAAAAATATTTTTAAAACCATTAAATTTACAATTGGACGATAATATTTAAAAAAAACATTTATTTCAATTTATAAGAATTTATTTTTAGAACTAAATTACCAAATAAAGGCCTTTTAAAAATACGAAAATAGGCCGGTATTTTGAAAAATTAAGGGAATATGTCGTTTTTTTATAAAACTCTTCCCGCTAGAGTCATTTTCAGGAAAAAATCAGAAAAGTGCTTCCAGATGGAAGCATTTTTTCCTGTGTTTTTATTAGGGTTTTCTATAAAATTTAGGGATTTATGATTTAGATATTATGGTTTTAGGTTTTTAAGGTTTTAGGGTTAGGGTTCATGGTTTTAATTGATTAAAATTTTAACCTAATAATTGTAATAATTGAATTTGGTATTTAAAATATTCGTATTTACACCAATCGTATATTATTTTTGATTAAAAATCAAAACTCGGAGAATTGAAAAAATAATTTTGACGAGATGGATTCTAAAAAAATATCTCGGGAATCCCGAGATATCAGAAACGTTTCTGAAAAATTGCCTTGGATACTGGGGTCGAAATTTGTAGAGAAAAAACACTCCAAGCAGGACGCAAGACAGTACAAAAAAGGACGTCTAGCTTAAAGCATTTTCAGTATTGCTGCTGGCAGTGCGTCCTGCTTGGAGCGTTTTTTCTCTACAAATTTCAACCCCTACTATTAGGAGCATTTTTCAGAAACATATAGGATGTTATCCTTTGGGCTATAAATGACCTATATTTCAGCCTCTGGTGGCATAAAACGTGGAAATAAAATTTGAAGAAGTTCAAAAGAATAAAAGTTCGTAGAAAAAGCATAAGTTGAAGCAACAATACTGTTTGTATAAAAAGTAAACATAAGCATTGATATTTTGTATTAATATTTATCCGAAGCATTATATTTTTTGCATAATATTTTTGTTCGAACTTCTCTCGACAGGTAATTTGGTTAAAAATGAGTGGATGAATCAATGCTATTATTTATTATGATGGTGAGGTCTGTGACACCGAGAATGACGTGATTTTTTATCAGAGAATATAACGCGATTGACTTTTAATCAGAACATAGAGTTGCCAGAACTTCAGAAAAGAATTAGGTGAAAAATCATTAGATCTACAGGAACGAGAGTGTAACACCCCCAACCCATATTCAATGCCGGAATAGGGTTACGAAGCATTACCAGACTTATTACTTAAACAAACATACATTTCTCATACATTTTTCAAATCCAAATAAAAGTCATTCACAATCAATCATATTGTCCCTAATACGAGCCCTCGATGCTCAAAATATGCATTAGAAATGGTTCGGGACTCTACCGAGAACTTAGGAAATTTTTGGAAAAACATAGAAAATTTTCAAAACAAAGGGGACGCATGCCCGTGTGGTCCGACCGTATGGACATTCGAAATGAGATCACATGGCCATGTCCTAGCCCGTGTTTGACCCCGTGTAACTCTCTGACCTGGATCAGACGACCAACCACACGCCTGTGTGACTAGCCCATGTACCCTTCAAAATGGCCTCACACGCCCATGTGCCATGCTGTGTGCTAGGCCGTACCAAAATTGCAGGGTATACTGACTTATGCCACATAGCCAAGTCACACGCCCGTGTGCTGGGTCTTATGGAGCTACTGACTTAGTTTTTAAATAAACATCAGGGGACACACGGCCGTGTCACCTGACCGTGTGTCACACATAACGAAGACACACGCCCGTGTCTCTGCTTGTGTAGACAAAAATAGTTTATTTTCCAAGCCATCTTTCTCACCCAAACTTGCATCAACCTAAACATGTCAAATGGCATATAACATAGCATCAATAGGCATTCAAACCAATCTCAACCAAGCCTAAATCATACTATACCAATATCAACAACTATAATGCTCATAAGATCATGTTTTGCCAATTCAAAAACATATCAATTTCACATTCACAAATCATCTAAATGGTTAACTTCATATATGCATTATTTTGCCTAAAATCACATGCATATCATATCACAAAATTCAATCATTTGGTACCCAAAATATCAATTCACAACAAGCATTCGCATAGCAATTATACACACCATACCAAAAGGCCATTTGCACATATATATACATCACCAAGTATACCAAAATAAGCCAAATCACATGGCTATACACATAACCAAAACATACTTCGTTTACAAGCCAAATCAATTGGCTAAATACATTACCAACATATAGGCTGTAGTAACCACAACACCTATACACGCCATATAACCAAATACACAAGTTAAAAAGTACCAAAATGATAGTTGGATAGTATGATGAGATCTCCGACAACTCCCAATCCGACCAAGCTTCGAAATCATTATAATACACGGAAAAGTAAACAGAGTAAGCTATAAGGCTTAGTAAGCTCGTATGATTAATAAATATAACTTACTATTCATTCACAAATTAAGTAATATAAACATAATATACTACAATTCCATTTAATCACAAGGCTAATATATATGTTCATTCATATAACAAATCATGGAACTCCTTAATTTCATGTATTCAACGCTTACGTGGTTTACGTACATACATGCACCGAAACGTATCAATCTCATACTCTTTCATATCATTGACATACCCATTGAACCATTTGGAATAATATCGGATACACGGGAATCTCGTACCCTAAGTGCCAATACATGGTTGAAACCATCTCAATCTCATATATCATATATAAATGCTCGACTCGAGCTATCACTCGGTCTGCTCACACAAGCTGACGGTCAAGACATAGCTACACTGTGCTGCTCACACAAGCTGACGAGAATTCGCAACACATGCCGAAAAACTCATCCACTGGTAGAACTTACGGACCAACACCCAAACTCGAAAACCCCTAATGACATGTCATTTGTATCCTATCTATTCCTAAGGTTCAATCGAGATTTCACATTGCCGAATCTTCATCGAGCATTTTCGTAAGGCCGTATTCATTAACAATACAATTATAAAGCATTTAAAACACAATTACTTTAATGCTTATTAATATACGAACTTACCTCGAATTCATACGGAGAAAACCAAGCGATCAATCCACTACTTTATTTTCCCCCGATCTAATTCTGAATGTAGCTTTTCTTGATCTATATATAATCATATTTAACTTATTTAAATATCATTCTATTCAATTTAACCCAACATTCATATTATGGCAAAATTACTATTTTACCTCTAAATATTTAACTTCTTTACAATTTAGTCCCTAGCTCATAAAAATGCAAATTCATGCAATTTAATACAATCCCATGCTAGCCGAATTTTATACAAGTTTATATCAACCCACACATTTCATTAATTCACACATTTCACCACATAATTTTCACATTTCTCAATTTACTCCCTAATTTGCAATTTCATTAAAAATCACTTAACAAATGTTGTTTATCTAACAACAACCATTCATTTTCTACCATTAAACATAAAAAATATACACATTCATCAATAGTAAAACCTTATAATTTTAACAGTTTTGTAAATTAGTCCCTGGGCTAGCTAGATTAAGCTACAACGACTCCAAAAACATAGAAATCATTAAAAATCGAGTAAAATTGCACTTATATGCGCAAGGAAGCAATGGCCGAATGAAAGAACCCTAAAAATGGCTTCTCTTCTTCTAATTTTCGATCAAACATCACAAGGTTGAAGATGATACAACCATTATACACATTTTAATTTAGACATAATTATTTAATTACTTAGTTAACCTTTTAATTAACCTTTGAAAACACCTGTATAATGTCCATAAATGTCCACTCAAATTTCAAATGGTCTAATTACCTCATAAACCCTCAAATCATTTAATATCATAGTCATTAGATCCTTTTATCATATAGAACTCAAGTTTTACATGTTATGCGATTTAGTCCTTTTTATCGAATTAAGCATTCAAATGATAAAATCTCTTAACAAATTTTTTTACACAATTATACTATCATGTTGTAGACCTCAAAATATTAATAAAATAAATATTTCAACCTCGAATTTGTGGTTCCTAAACCACTATTTTGATTTGACTAAAAACGGCTGTTACAGAGAGTATCGTATATTAAGTATCAGTTTTGTGCTTTGATCAATCCCGTGAGATATGACGCTTTCAATATTAAAGGTGCTCGAGGCTTGGAGGCAATGGTGCAGACGCGCATCGATAATGGATCACCATTTCTCGAGTTATATGTGGAATTTTTAAGGCCAGATAAGGGCATTCGGTCGTCAACATCTCTTCTTGTTTGAGAGGCGAGAACAGTTGAAAATACCGATAGTCCAACCACTTTGTTAGAAAGTTCCCATTATGATATCTTGAAATCATCAATGGGAAGGCACTCATTCATCTCGACATTAGACTTTAACCGTTGGAGGCAAAACACTGAACAATTAGGTTTTGGTTGTAGAATAGAATACATGAACCCTACACGATGTGGGTGGGACATGAACCTCGGTGAGTTGATGTTCAACGCTGGGAATACTTACTGGGGAATGGCAGTAACTTCCAATGGTTGGCAATCGACATGTGATTTTGGATGTTTCGACACGTACACAAGAAAGGATGATGTACTCCCTACAATATCCACCGGCGATGGGACATCCAACACTGCAGATGTTGGTGGGTTCGAGAATGAAAATGGTAATGAATCTGAAATGAATCTAGTTCGGGAACCCAGTGTTGGCGATTCAGCAGTTGTATTATTTTCTAAACTAGAGCCTTTTCCAATTGAACTAGAAGACGATGAATGGAGTAAAGATGAAGAAGAAAAAGATCCACGATTCACGACGTACTCGCCTCCAGCCCACATGCATAATGTCAAGCTATTGGTAGAGGATGGGTAGGAGTTTGCAGATTTACCACACAGGAGGCCGGGCCACCCAAGTTCTTCGTTTGGTTCGGGTGAATTGGCAGTGGGCAGGGAGTTTTCCACTAAAGATAGTTTTCTAGTCGTAGTGAAACGATACAACATCAAGAACAGGGTTAACTTTCACATGGTTAAATCCAAATCTGAGAAGTTCAAGGCCAAGTGTGCAATACGAGACGATAGATTCGCATGGAAAATCATGGCTTTTGTAAATAAAAAGAAGAGGTTGTGGACGATAAAGAAGTTTACCGGTTAACATACATGTTTTGCCACTGGTATAGTATCACGGGCATAATACTATCGATGGATGTGTTTTCTCCCGTGTTTTATTAGGGTTTTCTGGTTGTTTAGGGTTTTTAAGGTTTTATTAATTAAGGTTTAAGGTATAGTTCCACTTAATTTAACGTACTCGTGGGGTTGAAGGTGTATCATTGGATCATCCGAAGTTGGATTCAGATATGATCGCGGACAGAATACTATCGATGGTGAAAGTGGATTTGAGAGATTTAAGAGGGAAATATGAGAAATTAGTAAGGGGTTTATAGTTTTTTTTTATCGATTGGGAGGGGGCAACAACTATTTAAAATAGTCATTGGAAGTGACTATTGGGGAAGGGGAAACACTCTTAGCTAGAAGCACTTTACTAGTCAGAGGGGAAAAATGCTTTCAGCGGGAAGCGTTTTTCTGAGTTTTCCCTGAAAACAACACCAGCTGAAAGTATTTTATCAAAAACGGCCTATTCCCGTAATTACAGAGAAGTTTCTAAGCTTTAATTAAAAGTAAAAAAAATGTGACAAGTATTGTCATTTAATTATCTAATATGTCACGCCAACAATTCGTTAGTAGATTAATGGAATTTTTAAAGGTAGCGATTAGTTCAAATAATTATCTTATCTAGAGTGACTAAATTCATAAAAAAATTTTAAAGTGACCAAAATAGAATAAACCCTATTTTAGAATAACCTTAGATGTAGTTTACTCATGTTTTTTTTTCACTTAATTATTTCCCCATATTTTAAATTTGGTTTTTCTTATAGTGACATGTACTCACATGCCATTAATTTATACATTCCATTAATTTATACGTTTCATATTCTTATATTTCAATTAAAAATGTTATATCTTAATTTTAAATATATTTATATGAAAAATTAATTAATTTGAAATACCAATAAACATATTTGCTAAATAATTTCTTTTATAAACGTGTTTTTGAAAGAAGAAAATAAATAAACAATAGAAGAGACCAAACATAATAACTCTTTTCATTTGTTTAGTTTTAATTAACTCATTAATAACCAAATCATAGGAAATGATGCAATTTATTAATTTATAGGATTTTAATTAATTTATATATATTTTTATAATTTTATGATTTTAACTAATATTCAATAATTTTTAATGATTTTTTTATTTTTTTTTTGTTTTTCTATAATTTCACAATGAATCTAGATAGAAAGGGTCTAGATTCAAATGATCATGGAAGATTATTTATTTAGATTCATTTTGGATTTATTTTTAAAATTTATACAAATAATTGTGGAAAGGAAGGGGTATACTTGCTTGGCAAACTGAAATTGTGGCTAAAATGGTGTTTGGAATTGTGACCACAGTATCAACCACAAAACAAAAAGTGTGAAAACAATAAAAAAAACAAAGAACATCAAGGCTGTTTATGCAATTCGACTTCTGTTGAACTAACTCTATTTGATGAATTGTTTCGATATAACAAATAAAAATATTTTTGAATAAAGTATGTTTTTAGACAAAGAAATAATAAAATTCAAATTATAAAAATCATTTCAAGACTTCCAAACATCTTAGAAAATGTTTTGAACACTAAGAAAAATTTTGGACAAATTCAAAAATAGTTTAAACTCTTTTAACTCAATTCAAACATTTTAAAATCGATTGAAAAACTGTTTCCTACAAAAAGTATCTATGTAACACCCCTTACTATTTCGATCACCGAATTAAGGTTACGAGATGCTACAATACAACAAAACAAAATCATGCTATATCGAATCAAAATATTCATATACAATTATTAATTAAATTAAACACAATTAAAATCATGTCATTCATGTCCTAACGGTGTTAAATAAAACATATTATAAATATAAAACAATTAAAAATGAAGCAGAGTCTTAATTATAACATGTTAGAAAATTGGGGTGAAGATGTAAAACAAAGGGTTAATGGCCGTATGATAGCTCGAAGCTATGCGTAACCATAGGATATGGCCGTGTTGTGTTCAAACCTATTCAAAACTCATCAAAACATATCAAAATCATCACATATTCATAAATCTTAAGTGCCTAACCAATATGCCATAATTGACATATCAAATCAAACATATACAAGTTCAGATTCATCAATCACCAACCCACAAACATAAGCCTATCAATAAAGCCATTGCACCTCATCACATTCCAAACCAAGCTTACAAAAATGACCAAAACCACTTACATATACTTGTACATATTTATAAGCTAAAAGTACTAATTAAACAAAGCACCACAACAATATTTACATAGCCAAAACATAACACAACATAAATATATATACATATGAACTTTTAAAACACCAACTACATGTGCATATCCATTGCCTTGAGTAAAACACATTTCAAGAAGCTACTCACTTACCACTTCATTTCTCATAATAATTCACAATCATCCAACATCATCAACATCGTTATACCAAGATCATGAACATCCAAAGTAACTTAAACATAAATACAACCCTATATACATGTCACATAACCGAATCTGGAATAAATAAAGATTATCGAATCAAATATTGGATAGTGTGAGCTTCGAGTTGATTCGATCTATGCGTTCTAAAAATAACCTATTCAAAGATAGAAAAGTAACCAAGATAAGCATTACAAATGCCTAGTAAGCTTGAATGAAATTCATTTAACCTATCTTGATAAGTTTACAATTAAATTATGAAAACCTAATGTAACAAGTATGGATATCATTTGCCATCCTATTCATTCACACATAAATCACTTAACACTTCAAAAGGTTAATACATTAGATTGCACAATCTTATAATATGGTCATTTATCTTTAATACGATCCAAAACACATTTGTCCAATTATAACTCAAAATTTTTTTTGCTTATTTATCAATCACAACTTAAAACATTATAACTTACCCTAGTTCACATTTAATTAAATGGACTAGCTATTTAACAATTCTCTGTTATCACAATTTAATAAAAATAGGTGAGATTATCACATATGAATCAAATAACATTTTCAACGATACAATTTCATCTATATAAAAAGCGTTCAACAAGTACAACATTTAAATCATTTCATTCTCATGTGTCCATTTTCGATTTAGTATTTACATTATTTAAACAATTTCATTTTATATCACATTTAATTTTATCACTTGGAGAGCTATAGCGAATATACCTTGGATCCACGGGATAATAATGCTCACACAAGCTGTGAATGAAAGTGCTCACACAAGATGTGAATCAGATATTAACCATTACATGGTGCTGCTCACACAAGCTATGAAGAATCGTAGTACATCCAGAATCTTAGCCATTGGCAAGGTATCCACTAAATCGAAACATTAACCGTTACACAATACTATTCACACGAGCTGTGAAGAATCCGCAATATATGCAGGATCTTAGCCATCGATAAGGTATCCAATAAATCGCGACATTAACTGTTACACAATGCTGCTCACACGAGCTATGAAGAATCCGCAATATATGCAAGATCTTAGCCATCGGTAAGGTATCCACCACTAGTACATAGTACCTATTATAAAAGACCCTAATAACATGTCATTTGTATCCTAATTATTCACTAAGTTCACACGGGCCTTGTATCACGTATTTAATCTTTCCATTCTTTTGAATATTTTCACACATATATCAAATAACCATACACTTACTTATTTCCATTCACGTATCAAATAACCTTATATTTGTAACTTAACAAATTAATATTTCATAATCATTTCATATCATATATCTATTCGTATTAGAACATATTTTGTATTTTACACTATAGTTCTTTCGATACCAACAATAATCATATCACAACAATTAACTATCAATCAAATAAATAATACAATAATAAATAGTCATTAACAAATTAAGTCTCATACGAAACTTACCTAATCAAAATCGACAACGAATACTACACCAAAGATTTTTAGGGAATTTTCCCTTTTTCTGTGTTTATTGATTAGTTGATCCGTTTCTTAATCTATATTATAATTTAACTCAATTAACCATTTCAAATACCTTAAAATATCTAAATACACGCATTTTACCCTTTAATAATATTTTACATTTTTCTTTAACTTTTTACCTTTTATTCAATTTAGTCCCTAAAATTGAAACTTATACATTTATCACAATTTAGCCGAAAACATGTTACCCAAATTTATCTTTATTCATTTGCAGCCCTCTACATTCAAAAATTACATAAATTTTTGTGTAAATTTCAAAATATTTTCATTTTAGTCCCTAAGTTCAAAACTAACAAAATTCACTTTACAAAATAATCCTATTTAACAACCAATCTTATAAACTTATCATTAACATCCAAAAACTTTGAATAACACAGTTTCACAAATTAGACCCTAGGTTAGCTAGATTAAATTACAACGATCTCGAAAATATAAAATTTACGAAAAATGGACCCGAATAGTACTTACATACAAATGGCCTAACCTTTGAAGCATTCAAACATGGCTTCCAAACTTTTCTTCTAGTGCTTTGGTTGAAGATGATAAAAAAAAAGATGGTACCTTTTCCTTTATTTTTATCACTTATATTATTTTATTATTTAACTTATATTAATTTAATTTTTTCTTTCTAAATTAAACATTATTTTAACTTATAATTCACCACAATACCGTCCTATAATATATCATGGTTGAATTTCCTTTTAAGACCCTCATTTCATGTTTTTATAACCATTTAACACATATAAACCAATAGTAATTAACTTTTGCAATTTTTACGATTTAGTAGTTTTACCTTAATTAACTACCCAAACATCAAAATTACTGAACCAAATTTTAATCCACTTATATAATAGCTCTATAGACATTCAACACTAATATTTATGAGCTTGGTTTATGAAAATGAGGTCCCAATACCTTATTTTTTAAAACCACTAACTTTCAGTACACACCACTTGTACATTGACAAACTGACCAATTAACAAAAATTATTTGTTCGAAATTCAATAAAACACTATAATAACTAGTAAAATTTATTAAATAATATTTACTGACTTAATTATTGGAATACGGAGTTTTGAAACCACCGTCTCCAATACCACTGAAAAATGAGCTGTAACAATCGATACCTTTTAAAAAGTATCGATACCTATCGTATTTTTATCGATACCATTTTTGCATTCTAACTTGACGATTTTTCAAAAAATTATAAAAAGTATCGACACATTTTCGAAAAGTATCAATACCTTTTACCAAGTATCGGTAAAATATCTTTAGTATAATTGTAAACTAACTTTAACGGTCACTGAAATAGACATTAAATGCTAATAGTCTTGATGGTCGTGAAACTAACTAAAAATTAGACTTAAGGCAAGCGCACCTATCGAACAGTAGTATAGTTATGGTGAGACCGAAAATATCGTATCCACGAGGACTAAAAGTACTAGTAATTACTATCTTTTTATTATCTAGCCTAAAATTTAAGAGAATGTTTTTAAACTAAACTCATTATCTAATTAACTAAGATTACGACAGAGATTAAAGTTGGAAAATACTTTAGGAAAACCAATGGGGAAGACAATACCCAAGGAAGAATCCACCTAGACTTCACTTATTACCTTTGACTTGGATGATTTATTCATTTGACTTATTCCGTAGAAATCCCTAATTTATGTTAATACCCCCTTCGAGACTAAAAACAACTGACTCTAGGTTGATTAATTGAAATTTCTTTCTAATTAAAACCCCTATTGTCGCATTAACTCGATCTATGGATTCCTTTATTAGATTTGACTCTAATCCGACAGATTTATGTCATCCTATCTCTAGGATGGCATGCAACTCCGCTTAATTATGAATGATCTACTCTTAAATAGGGACTTTTCCTCCACAGAATAAGCACATCAAAACCTAAATTAATATCCTGGAATATTAAAGCAATGATTAAAATTCACAATTAAGAATAAGAACAAATATTTATCATATAAATCAAAGAGTAATGAGATTCCTCTTAGGTTTCATCTCCCTTAGGTATTTAGGGAGTTTAATTCATAATAATAATGGAAAACATTTCAAAGTTTGGAGAACAACAAAACATAAAGAAACCCAAAGAACTTCTAGGAAATTGGATGGAAATCTTCAGTCTTGATGTAGATCCTAGCTCCGAAGTGATTCCGATGGCTGTTTTTGAGTATATTCTGCCTCCAACTTTGTGTGTCCCCTTTAATCCTCTTTATAGGGTGTTTATATAAGCTTTAAAATGATTCCAAACCCTCAAAGGTGCCCTTTTCTATGTAGAACTAGACTTGGGCTTGACAGGGACACGACTGTGTGCCACGCCCGTGTGCAGGTGCTCAAGCCGTGTGTAATTCTGAGTTGGTTTCTAGTCGACACGGTCATGACACACGGGTGTGTGGTTTGTCTGTGTGCCTCACACGGGTGTATGGATAACCCGTGTGGAAGTGCTTAGGCCGTGTGAAACACTGATTTAAGCCCAATTTGTTCATTTTTGGCCCGTTTCTTGCTCTTTTTGCTATCCTAAGCTCTCCTGAGTATAAAACATGAAATTAAAGGATTAGGAGCATCAAATTCACTTAAACCAAGGAAAATTAATTCATAAATATGTCAAGCATGGGGTAAAAATATTTATATATTACGGTTTATCAAATATCTCCACACTTAAGCATTTGCTTATCCTCAAGCAAAATCCTCAACTCACAATTAAAATAAATTCTTCTCAACTTATAATTCTCATCAATAATGTTCGAAATAATTCACAAGTAGTCATACATTGAAAATTTAACTAAAAAAACATTAAAGTTTCAAATAGTCAAAGTTGAGCATTTTAATCATAAAATTATAGGCATCCCCCTTTATCTAAGTAATTATCTTTAATTCCAAATTGACAGTGGTTGTCATCCTCACTAAAGGTTCACTCAAATTACTCAATGTGTTTAAGATTCAATGATTAAGCACTCATTAGTCAAACATGAAAAGTTATTGCCATAGGCTTGCATGAAAATCAAATCCCCACCACTATAAATGAGATGATACACAAATCAAAAGGTCTTTGAAGGGTTGTAACGGGGCTTTAGGTTAAAGGTGTGGATACAGGCTGAAAAAGACAGTTAGAATCAAGATTAAATTGATAAATTATCTAACTAAAAAAATAACTAACATCAATTGAAGAAACATGAGCTTCTTCTCATAGTATGGAATTAAATACTTAAGCTCAAAAATAAAGAATTACTACCACTATGTATGTATGTATGTTTTTTTTAAAGAATAAGAATAAGTACAAGTATAAGAGAGAATTATAAGATTCAAATGAAAGAATATAGTTAGGTAATCAACCAAATCAAATCTCGACAAAAAAGGACTCAATAAATTAGAAAAATTCTCAGCGAATCAAAAATTATGATAAAAGGGTTAAAATTTAGGGTAAATTAAAAAAAATAGTTTGTTAAGCTCAAAGGGGTTTACTAAGGGTCAATTGTGTAGGTAGGCTTTTTATGGGAAAAATGGGTTAAAACCTAAGTGCCTTTATCATTTTCGTATATCAAATCAAAGATGTGGCCTTGACATGTATAATCGATGCAAGTTCTAGAATAACAAATCAATGTTGACACACTCATAATCAATAAAATCAGTGAGCAAGAAAGATATATGCTCTAAAAGGCTCAAAATCTCACGAAAATTATGGGTATTTGATGTCAATCCTGTAAATTCAAAACTTGAAGATAATACCTCAATTCAGGGAAACAACCTAGCAATTTTACTTCTCAAAAGTTTCAACTTATCATACTTGATTCTCTAATGTCTTAAAGTTTAAACAATCAATGCACAGTTACCTATGATTTAATTTAGAAATATATTAATAAAAATCATAAATCAATCAAAATTTACTCTAATAATGATATGAGAAGATTATTTGAGAATAAGATAAAAATTCAGGGATTTCTAATAATCACATAAATAACCTCCCCACACTTAAGATGTACAATGTCCTCAATGTACAAAGATATATAATAGCAATATGAATATAATATCAGAAGAGAGGGAGAGAAGTGAAATTGCCCTAAAATTATGGATGAAATCCTCGGATTAGCGAGAGTGAAAATTGTAGTTAAGGCTAATGAAATGCAAGATTTTGAGTTACTAATAAGAAAATAAACACCACTGTGGAAGAGAATTAAGGGATAATTCGATAATAACCATAAATATAAGTAGAGTCTAGAACATAAAACATAAGTCTTCAAAAATAAATAAAGGAAAATAAAAATAAAAATAAAAATAAAAATAATAAAAGGGACTCAAAGGTCCTCATCATTAGAGTCGTGAGCCGGTGTCGCTGGAGAAGAGATATGGAGGTTGTGGCAAATCTATCGGAGAATGGCATCGATGCTGTCGAATCGCTCGAAACACTGCTACTTAAAGCGAGTGAATTGTTCAGATAAATATATCAAAATGGCAGCAGGAGGTCGGTGACTTGGTGGTGGTGGGGTGGGTCCTCGTGAGGGGGAGGGACATCGTCAGTAATGTCCTCTGGCTCATCCTGGTTAGTAGAGCGGACGAGTTTGTACTAAGGAGGGTCGACTCTACGATGTCACTCTATCATTTGCATGTGGATCATGCTGAAAATTCCGGCAGAGACATCTGGCCGACTAATGTGAGTGTCGATGACATCTCTGGAGTGTCGAAGAGGCCGAACTGTCGAGCGAGGCGAGTCACGTAAAGGCCAAGGCAGATGAGGCCCCTCTTATGGTGATCCGTCCGGTGGCGAAAGGCGAGGGCGATAAAATATGCTAAGTCAAATACATGGCCAGTCACCATGCTCCATAGGAAGTATGCGTCAATGGTGCTAACTACTCCTGTGCTCTCTCTCTTCCCAGTCAAAGTGTGAGCCAAGATGGCATGGATATAGCGTAGTGCTAAAGGGAGTGAAGTCGCCTTCGAGTGACTTACATCATAGGGAATCGTACTCGCCGTAAGATCAATCCAACAGCAAGATGGAAAATATTGTATGTGACGGTGAAGCTGTAGAAAATTCTCTTAAGCCATGAATTCCTCCGTGTAGAGGCCCAAAGCAGCTCCAAACTCAGGTACACTCATATGCCTGACAAGTTCACCAAGTCTAAAAACGATAGTACCAGCCTCGTCATGTGTATTCATCACGTGCTGTAGGTGGAAAGTAGTGCAGAATTCCAATGTCAGCTCTGCATAGGTAGGCTCGATAATTGAAAAGAACCAATCCTACGGGGCAATATCTAGATGGAAATGAACAAGGTGAGCAAGGTGGATCTGCTCCAAATCGGCCCAGTCAATACATCGGCCCACACCCAGCAGTTGCACGCGCAGAATCTGAAACAAGTCGTATTGTGAGCTTGATGAGAATCGAAGTAAAGAGTGGCGAGCTTCGATCGATGCACTCGAGGAGGTTGCGCCAGGACCTTTCCACTTTTTGAAGCAGGGACGGTGATTTTAGATTTGCCTCGAGTGTTTGTCATAATAGATCTGCAATAATAAAAGAGCGTATCAATAACGAATGTATCGCCAAATAAAAGTAAATAATCCTAAAATAAAATTTTACTCCTAAAACAGAATATTCGATAGAAAAGTAAGCAAACTTCATAAAGTGACTCTATGTAGAAGGTCAATAATAATTATATAAATAACAAAATCCAAACTAAACATGAATCAGAACTAAAAGACAAAGTAGGCTAGACATAAAAAATACTGACAATAGTAACAAAGAATGAAAAGAAAAATGAGTAGAAAAGAATCATATTACAAAGAAAAGTAAGAATCGTAAATATATAGACAAAAGAGGAAATTCAATGCAAAGGTTAAATAGAAATCAAATAGTGGGTGACATACTAATGAAAAGAAAATAAAATAATAAAGAAATGGAATAAGCATAAGAAATAATTAACATCAAATACTGTTATTAATAAATGTTAAGGGTGAAAGGGGGAACAGAAAGTGGTGATGGTCGGTTGGAGGGAATGACGCCGGTGGTCGGTTCGAAGGGAGGTGGAGAGAGGTGGTTGGTGGTCGGTGAAGAAGGGAGAAGAGGAGAGGGGGAAAAGAGAAAGGAAGGGGGACGAAAGATGAAAATAAAAGGAAGAGGTATAAGGGAAAGGGAGTCGACGGTGAGGGAAGCGGCTGGTGGCTGGTGGTGAGGGGAAGAAAAAGGCTGTGGTGATAGTTAGGAGGGTTTGAGGAAGAAAAAGATAAGAGGAAAAGGACAAAATAAAAAAATAGGGTTGGGGGTTTAAAAGGGGACACGATCATGTGACTCGAGTTTAGCCCGTGTTTGTCGTAAAAATTGAATGCCCAATGGTCACACGGCCTAAGGACACGCTTGTGTGGCAGTCTCGTGTGGCGCACACGGTCGTGTTCCATGTCTTTCGCTTCTCCCACGCCAGTGTGGTACCTCACACGTCCGTGTGTCTGAACACACGACCATGTGTCTGAACACACGACCGTGTGCCTTGCCTGTGTGGCTCTCTGACTTATTTAAAAATTAAAAATTTGGCTCCAGTTTTCACACTACCTCAGACATGCCCGTGTGTCCAGCAACTGGCCATGTCCCAGGGCCGTATGGATCGAATTCATGATTGTGTGGCACGATACTTGGGGAATTTTTAGCCCTGTTTCCACACGGCCAAGGACACACCTGTGTTTCCAAGCTGTGTGGGTCACTGTCCCTGTACAAAAATAGTAAAAATAGCTAAAATAAACTAGTTAGTAGTGTTAGTGCTTGGGTTGCCTCCCAAGAAGCGCTTATTTAGAGTCTAAGCTCGACTTACCTCTCATTCGCATGATTACGGTGGATCACGGAGTCGAGACTCCTCTTTCTCAATATCAATTCTATTATCTTCATAAAGTTTAAGTCGTGTAATATTTACCTTAAAAGTACTGAATTGAGAATGATTTACCTCGACTGTACTATATGGGAAAACATTCAGTACCGTGAAAGGAGTCGCTCCGTTTGTATTAAGCTCTGAAGTAGCAATTCGGGGATCCTTTTCATCTAACAATACTTTATCCCCAACCTTAAATTGCATTGTTCCATTCCTACATTTATCGAGGTGCCGCTTTGATTCATCGTGTGCTTTTGGTTTCTCCTTGACATGTGTTCGCCATTCATCTAGTTCATCGATCTAAAGCCTTCGTTCTTTGTGAGTCATTCCGTTTTTATGGCATGGATTAGAATGAGGCTCCATTACGTTCTTCCTAGGGGACTCCTGCAAAGAAGTTTGAGTTGTAACATTATTTAAATTAACCGAATCGTCTCGATTACCAGATATTTTAACAGAATCACGAGCTTGGAGAGTAATCGTGTCATCTGCTACACGAAGTATTAGTTCACCTGTGCCAACATCAATGATAGTCCTAGCAGTCGCTAAAAAAGGTTGTCCTAAAATCAAAGGCACGTTACTATCCTTTTCCATGTCTAGAACAACAAAATCAATTGGGAATATAAATTTATCAATTTTGACAAGCACGTCTTCAATAATACCCCTAGGAAATCTGATTGTTTTATTTGCTAATTAAATGCTCGTCTTAGTTTGTTTGGGTTTCCCAAGACCTAGTTGTTTAAACATTTTATAGGGCATGACATTAATACTTGCCCCTAAATCAGCCAAAGCATTGTTAACGTTTAAACTACCAATTAAGCAAGGAATCGTAAAACTCCCTGGGTTTTTCAATTTTTTTTGGTAGCTTATTCTGTAGAGTGGCTGAGCAAACTGCGTTTAATTCCACATGCGATGCATCATCCAACTTCCGCTTATTTGCTAAAAGTTCCTTTAAAAATTTAATTGCGTTTGGCATCTATGAAAGAGCTTCAATAAACGGTAAGTTAATATATAATTTCTTTAATAATTTAAATAATTTACCAAATTGTTCGTCTATGTGGTCTTTCCTTGTCGCCTTAGGGTATGGCACACGAGGTTTATACTCTTTACTTACATCAACCTTACCGTTATCTACCATATGGTTGTGCCTTGGTTTCGGTTCATCCTCAACTAACCCTTCATTGTTGCGTATAGTAATGGCATGATGGTTCTCTTTTGGGTTAATTTCTGTGTTGTTGGTAGGCTACCATGTGGTTGTTTAGAGATCAACATAGCAAGGTGTCCTATTTGAGTTTCGAGCCCTTGAATTGACACTTGCTAATTCTTAGGTGCTATTTCGGTATTCTGAAAACGAGTTTCTGACAATGAGATGAATTTTTTGAGCATCTCTTCAAGGTTCGGTTTCTTTTCTTGTTGGTAAGGTGGTTGTTGGTTGTTGATTTCCTTGACCACCCCACAAGAAATTGGGATGGTTCCTCCAAACTGCATTATAAGTATTACTGTATGGGTTATTTTGAGGTCTAAAATTATTACCCATATAGTGGATCTGTTCCTCCTTAGTGCTAGGATTGAAGGATGGATAATCTGTGTTATGTACTCCTTCTCCATTTGAATCACACCTCATTACTGGATGTACCTGAGTAGAACCATACAAACCATCAATCTTTTTATTTAAAAGTTTTACCTAGTTAGATAGTATAGTAACTGCATCGAGGTTGAAAACACCAGCAGCTTTCGTCAACTTCGTTCTCATGACTTGCCACTGATAGTTATTCAGTGACATTTTTCAATAAATTCTAAGCCTCTTTAGGTGTTTTGTTGTTTAATGCTCCACCGATGGCTGCATCGATAAGTTGCCTTGTCGAGGGATTCACACCGTTGTAAAAAGTCTGAACCTGTAGCCATAGAGGTAACCCATGGTGATGGCACCTTCTCAATATATCCTTATATCTCTCCCATGCATCATTAGGTGTTTCTAAATCTATCTGCACAAAAGAAGAAATATCATTCCTTAGTTTAGCCGTTTTAGCCGGTGAAAAATATTTTAGTAAAAATTTTTCGGTCATTTGTTCCCAAGTAGTGATTGACCCCCGTGGTAACGAGTTTAACCACTGTTTAAATTTGTTCCTTAATGAGAATGGGAGCAACCGAAGGTGAATGGCATCGTAAAAAATGCCATTGATCTTAAAAGTGTCACAGAATTCCAGAAAATTTGCTAAATGAGTGTTTGGATCCTCGTCCTACAAACCATCAAACTAAACAAACTGTTGTATCATTTGAATTGTGTTAAGTTTCAGTTCAAAATTATTTACAGCAACAGCAGGCCTAACTATACTCGATTCAGTTCCTGTTAAACTAGGTTTAGCATAATTATACATAGTACGCGGAGCAGGATCCTGATTTACTGAGTTTGCAGCAACCACAGGAGGTAACGAATTATTTTGATTATCAGCCATCTCCTCGGTTGTGGTTTGAATATCTTCCTATTACCCTTCCTTTGTGTATCGTAGGCTTCGCCTTATTTCTCTTCGGTTTCTACGAACTGTGCTTTCGATCACTATCAAAAAGTAGAGGTCCTGACGGGTTTCTTCTAGTCATAAATTATAAAAACCTGCCAGAAGTAAATAAAAGAAAATTTAGTAATTTAAACAAAATTAAAAATAAAATTAAATTGCAATAAAAAGAAAAAAATGGCTAAAGTAATAAAAATTAAGCGTTCCTAATATCTTAGTCCCTAGCAACGGCGCAAAAAACTTGATGGTCGTGAAACTGACTAAAAATTTGACTTAAGGTTAGCGCACCTATCGAACAGTAGTATAGTTATGGTGAGATTGAAAATATCGTATCCATGAGGACTAAAAGTACGAGTAATTACTATCTTTTTATTATCTAGCCTAAAATTTAAGAGAATGTTTTTAAACTAAACTAATTACCTAATTAACTAAGATTACGACATAGATGAAAGTTGGAAAATACTTTAGGAAAACCAATTGGGAAGACAATACTTAAGGAAGAATCCACCTAGACTTTACTTATTACCTTTGACTTAGACGATTTATTCACTTGACTTATTCCATAGAAATCCCTGATTTATGTTAATATCCTTTTCGAGATTAAAAACAACTGACTATAGGTTAATTAATTGAAATCTCTTTCTAATTAAAACCCTTATTGTTGCATTAACTCGATCTATGGATTCTCTTTTTAGATTTGACTCTAATTCGGCAGATTTATGTCGTCCTATCTCTAGGATTGCATGTAACTCCGCTTAATTATGAATGATCTACTCTTAAACAGGGACTTTTCCTCTACTGAATAAGCACATCAAAAACCTGGATTAATATCCTGGAATATTAAAGCAAGGATTAAAATTCACAATTAAGAATAAGAACAAATATTTATCATATAAATCAAAGAGTAATGAGATTCGTCTTAGGTTTCATCTCCTTTAGGTATTTAGGGATTTTAGTTCATAATAATAATGGAAAACATCTCAAATTTTGGAGAACAACAAAACATAAAGAAACGCAAAGAACTTCTAGGAAATTGGATGGAAATCTTCAGTCTTGATGTAGATCCTAGCTCCGAGGTGATTCCGATGGCTGTTCTTGAGTATTTTCTGCCTCCAACTCTGTGTTTCCGCTTTAATCCTCTTCTAGGGTGTTTATATAGGTTTAAAATGCTTCCAAACCCTCAAAAGTGCCTTTTTTCGAGTAGAACTAGACTTGGGCTCGACATGGACATGGTCACGCCCGTGTGTAGGTGCTCAAGCCGTGTGTAATTTTGAGTTGGTTTCTAGTCGACACGGTCATGACACATGGGCATGTGGTCTGCCCGTGTGCCTCACATGGGTGTGTGGATAACCCGTGTGGAAGTGTTTAGGCAGTGTGAAACACTAATTTAAGCCCAATTTGTCCGTTTTTGTCCCGTTTCTTGCTCTTTTTGCTATCCTAAGCTCTCCTGAGTATAAAACATGAAATTAAAGGATTAGGAGCATCAAATTCACTTAAACCAAGGAAAATTCATTCATAAATATGTCAAGCATGGGGTAAAAATATGTATATATTACGGTTTATCAAGTATCGATACTTGTAGAAAAAAATATTGATACCTTTTGTTGTAGGTGAATTTAATGATCTGGTATTTTCCTTCCTAATGGCTGGAAATTAATTAGAGGATATAAATTCTAGCTTCTAAAGGTTCTACCACAACAAGTGAGATTACAGTAGATTAATTGCTTCAAGATGCATAAAAAATCCATTACCAATCACTTTGTCCTTCAATTCTTTTCTGCTTCTTATTAAAACTTGTGAGCATTCATTGTATTTTCTACTGCTCAAGTGTTTTCCTTGTATTTGTGCTTAATTGGCAAACATCCTAATCTTATGAAGATTATTTCTTTGTTTCTTTTGAGAGGGTTTGTGTCTTAAGATTTGGGTAGCAATCTTAAGGGAGTTGTAAAGTTAAACCTTATCCTTAAAGGTTGATCAAATTAGTGAATTCGAGAAAATCCTCAATTGTGGAAAACTAAGGTAGTAGAGTAGGCAATTGGGGTCAAACCACTATAAATCATTGTGTCCAATTTTTCTATTATTTCTTTCAAGCTTCCACAAAATTTTTAAAAGGCCAATTCACCCCCTCTTAGCTATTTTCGGTGATCCATCAAGCTAACAATTGATATCAAAGCTAGTCTCTAAAGATAGTTTAAAAACCAAGAGAAGATCATTGGAAAAGCTCAAATAGTCATCAACACATTCTATAACTATGACATCCACTTCTGGATCAGATTTCTCTGAAGAATCTCAGTCTATCTCAAAGCCTCCATACTTCAATGGAGCAAATTACTCTTATTGGAAGATAAGAATGATGCTCTTCATTCAAGCGAATGACCTTGCGGTTTGGGATATCATCATGGATGGTCCCTTCATTTATCAAAAATAAGAAGAACAATAAGTGTCAAAGAGCAAGAGAGAATGGAGTGAAGAAGATAAAAGGAATGTACAGCTCAATGCTAAATTCATGAACATTCTATTTTGTGCACTTGGTTTGGATAACTACAATAGGGTGTCATCTTGTTCTAATGCCAAGGAGATATAAGACAAGCTTGAGGTCACTCATAAAGAACAAGAAGAATCATACTTTTCCTTATGGCCATAGAAGATTCCAAGGTAACTTCTAACTCTTTTAGCTTAATTTCTTATTCTTTTGATGAGTTACAAGATGCCTATGATGAATTAGGCTTGAAGTTAGAAATTATGGTTTCAAAATATAATAAAAACATTTCAAAATTAAAAGATGAAAATATTTCACTCTCCAAGGCCAATCATGAACTTGAAAGTAAAATAAATGATATGCAAGCAATTTTAAATGATTTTGATAAAAATAATTCTAACTTGAATAATTTACTTTCAAAAGTTCATGATGATCATCAAAAGCAACTTGAGTTGCTTGAAAGAAAAAGGTTTATCTAAAAAAGTTTCTCCAAAAGGTTTTAAATAGGAAGAAAGCTCAAAAGTAAACTTTGTTAAATCAAGCTTTAATTACTATAAACTTAGAGGTCCTCCAAGTTTTTACAAAGAAAAAATTGTTAAAAGTGTATGGGTCCCTAAAGGATTCATAATTACTCAAGATAAGTATATCCTTTCTAAATGGATACCTAAAGGGACTAGAATCTTGGAAACTAATGCGTATGGACCCAAAAGAATTTGGGTACCAAAAAAAATTAATTTTATGTTTTTAGAAAAATGAGCATTACTTTAAGGTAGACAATTCAAGCAATAACTCATAGTACCTTGATAATGGATGCTCAAGGTACATGACTAGTGGCAAGAGCCATTTTATCGAGTTGAAGCCAAAAAGTGAAGGAGAAGTTACCTTTGGTGACATCTCTAAAGGACTCATTGAAGGAATTAGCTCTATTGGTAAAAACTCTTCAATTTTTGTTGAAAATGTTTTATATATTAACTGTTTTAAGCATAATCTTCTAATTAGTCAATTATGTGATAAAAGTTTTAATGTCATTTTTGAGTCAAATGAATGTAAAGTAATTTACATTGTGTCTAATAAGATTATGCTTGTTGGTCATAGAATAGGAAATACATACATGGTGCATTTAAAAAACTTGCATGATTCAAACGTTTACCTTATGATTAAAAATGAATATATTTCTTTGTTGGGGCATAGGAAATTAAGACATGCTAGTATGAACATATTGTATAAATTGGCTAAATATGACTTAGTAAGAGGATTGCCAAAAATTGATTTTAACTTAGAGTTTGTGATACATATGTTAAAAGCAAACATAAGATAGTTTCTTTTAAACCAATTAATGATTTATCTACAAGTATAGTTCAACAATTGATTCACATTTATCTTTTTGGACCAATTAGGGCTACTAGCTTGGGTGGAGAACAATATGCATTTGTTCTTGTAGATGATTACTCTAGATTTGCTCTGGTTCTTTTCTTAAGTATTAAAGATGAAAATTTAGAAAACTTCATCACATTTCCAAAAACTAATCAAAATGGAAAAGACTACTTTATCACTAGCGTTAGAAGTGACCATGGAATCGAATTTCAAAACCTTGGTTTTGATAATTTTTGCAACTCAAATAGTATTAGTCATAATTTTTTTGCACCTAGAACCCTTCAACAAAATAGAGTTGTTGACAGGAAAAATAGAACTTTAGAAGAAATGGTTAGAACCATGCTTTGTGAAAACAATTTGCCAAAATATTTTGGGCAGAAGCCACAAACACTGTTCGTTATGTTATTAATTGAGTAATGATTAGGCCTATTTTCAAGAAAACTCCATATGAACTTTTCAAAAACAAAAAACCTAACATTAGCTATTTTCATCCTTTTGGATATAAGTGTTTTATTTTAAATACTGATAAAGACAGTCTTGATAAATTTGAAGCAAAAGGTGATGAATGAATTTTTCTTGATTATTCTTTAAATTTTGAAGCTTATAGAATCTTTAATAAAAAAACTTTAGTAGTGTAACACCCTAGTTCTGGCATGTGCAATGTTTTGGCCAGTAGACTCAAATTAATATGTTTGGCAGGGCAGTATTCACCCAAGAGTTTCCTTTGGCATACCGAATGAACATATTCTTAACTGTTTTTGAGTTGAGGATGGTTCAATGACAGATCATTATATTGGTTGGAATGAGATAACAACCGAGAGAAGAGATGGTTATGGAAGGAGTACTTGCCTAAGGTATAGTGTGCCATGTTATTAAAGTTATTTTGCTAGTTGTATTGTAAGTTTAGTAGTTAGGGACCCTCTAGTTAGGGTAACTAGATATTGTCTATATTGGATTCTTATTTATAATTGCACTTACAACTGTAGACCTTTAATGAAGATATTTTTGAAAGAGCGTGACACATGTCAAGTTTCACTACGGGAACATTAATCTTATCTGTAAATATATATTAGTTAAATGAGCTTGAGAAAATGAGTTTTTCTTCTTCCTCCCATTAGGATGTTGTTGTAGGCTTCCTTTGGAAGTTGAATACAGTTTGCTATCTTTGGGTTGGAACTGAAGATCAGATCTGAAGTAGGAGATTTCATCGCATCCTGAGTGAGTATTTCAATTATGCATTTGGAATCCTAAAGAGTAAGTCTATTAACTTTGGTGAACAGTAAGATTAAAGGAAAAAAGATTTGTATTGAGGTTTTCAATGTTTCAGAAGATGGTAAAATGTATATGAATGGGTTTTGATGATGTTTCTATGTTCTTTGAGTAGTGCTGGCTACTGATTTCAAGTCAGATGTTTGGATCTGGAATTCAAGCTGCTGTAAGTGGATGTCAAGTGAGTCTCTACTCTGGCTCCTATTTTTGAGTCGTATGCGTAAGATTTACTAAACAATTATAGACATAAAGTGTTTAGTGGACGAGTAAAACTTAGGAAAAAATTATGCAAGAGCAAAGATAGTATATGTAGAACTTTCATGACTTAAAAGTGGATTGATGAGTATGCAGGTAAAGTCTGAGTGAAGAAAGATATAGACTTTCCAAGAAACTCCTTAAGGCAAACGTCTATAATTCTTCTAGGTAAATGTGCTATGAGTTATGATCTAGTAATCTAATTGAGGTATATAGATAATTGGTGATGAAGTTTGGTTATGCATTGGACAAAATGATTAGAGGAGTCTGAATGCATGATGATTGGTGCATGGGTAATTGCTTGTATACATGAATGTGAAATGGATGGTGTATGAGTATTGATGTCAAGGGATGGTTATATGTTTATGCCTGATTTGTGTGCTATGAGTTGAGTGTTAGTTTAGGTGCATGTTAGTGAATTAAAATGTTAAGTCTTAAATGATAACAATGCATAAAGAGTCTATCAAGTGAGTCTGTGTCTGTTCACCGTGGTGGAGTCTAAAGGGGTTTGTCGGGACTAAAAACACAAACATTAATATGAACCTATGAAGGAAAACCCCATGGCCATGGCACCCTTTGAAAGGAATTAAACGATGGTGATTACCCAATGGGGTTCTCTGCGTATCCCAGGACGATGATGGGCAAACCTCACATATTGTGAATTTAGGCAAATCCATGTCGTAAATACGTTAGGAAAGAATAAACCTTTGTGGAGAATTATGAAAGACCTTTGTGGTGAACTACGAAAAAATAAGCCTTTGCGATGAACTACAAAAAAATAAACCTTTGCGGCGAACAATAATGATAAAGTTGATCATTCATCAAATGACATGATTCAAGAACTAACACAAGAAGCTCTAAAGGAGCTCACAATAGAGGAAAGGTAAATCAATCATCTAAAAGAGTACAACTATGTGAATGATGGTAAGATTTTGGGAGATCCATCCAAATGGGTAACTACTAAATATTCTCTTAGAAATACATGTAATTTTGTTTCATTTATCTCATGCATTTAACCTAAAAATATAAAAAAAACATTAAATAATGAATATTGGATATTGGCTATGCAAGAGGAATTAAATCAATTTGAGAGAAGCATTGTATGGACCATTTATAAAGACCTTGTGAAAAATCTACTATAGATGCTAAGTGAGTTTTTAGGAATAAACTAGATGAGAGTGGTAACTGTAACATCCCAAAAATCAGGGGTTAGTAGAATCGGGTTTGTGAATCGAGAGAGAGTGGCCATGCCTTAATTTTTAAAATCGGGTTTGTGAATCGAGAGAGAGTGGCCATGCCTTAATTTTTGAAATCGGGTTTGTGAATCGAGAGAGAGTGGTCATGCCTTAATTTTTGAAAATTTATCTATGCATTTTTAGTAAATAAATGAGGTATTGGTTTGTTGGTTAAGTGTTAGTGAAATGTTCCTTGAAACCCAAGTTTAAATCCCTTCTCTCTTACCATTTTTATTATTTTGAAAATTTTGCCTTAAACCCTAGTATGCAACATGCCTTTTTTTAAAAATAAATATTGCAAAATTATTTCAAGATTGAGGAAAAAGCCTAATGGTTAAAAGAAATATGAGAAAGCATGGAAATTAAATGAGGTCCCAAGTTCTAATCCCTTCCCTTGTGAAATAATTAAATTTTGCAAAGTCCATTTTTTTTAATGTGTGTGCCATCCATGCCCTTGAACCCTAAGTATAAATATAATTTTTATTGTATTTTCAACATTTAATTCAACTTTTATCTACCCAAGCCGTTCACCCGCTTCCTCTCCTCTTTTCTCCTCAATTTTCTCTTTTTCTCCCATTATTGTCGTCGCCTACACCTAGTTTTACCATCTCTTTCTTTCTTTCTTTTTTGCCAAAAGATTTGTTAACATATTCTCCACCATATTGCTGTAATTTTTCCTCATTAAAATCATCCCCAAATCTGAAATCTTGAACTCCAAAATCGATCTCGAACATTGCCAAGAAAGTGTCATTGCCGTTTCTCTCGACGAGTTTGGGTAAGGTCTATTCTCTCTTCAATTTCTTAATTAATCTTATCCATTAAAAACATAAATTTTTAGATCTAGAATTTTGGGGATTTTAAATGATTTCAAAGGTATTTTTCCAAAATTTAATGAGATCTCAAATCGTTTTAAAATTCAACCCCAATTTTGGCCACCGCGAATGGTGGTGCGTGCACCTATAGGCAAGAAAAGGGGTTGTTTTGTTTCTTGGTTCTTGCCGTTATTTTTCCAGAATTAATTTGAGTTCTTGAACCCTCCTAATCAGCTTTTAAACTCATTTCAATTAGGGAAAAAGGTTCTTGATCGATTGACCATTTGGATCCCACAAATCGTGAAGCGTAGGTCCAATTAAGGGTAACTAGTTTGTTATTTCGACATAGTTGTTGAGTAAAGGTTAAGATTTGATTAAATGAAGGAATTTAATAATTAATTAGATACTTATTTTCCAGTATATTATTGAATTAGGTGCTGGCCCAAATACCCCAAATCATTTGTAAAGGCAAAGAACGATTGTACGTACGGTTTGCATCGATACAGTATAAGGAATCTAACTAGTTGGAGTCATAAAATTGTTATAATTCCAATGATTGGTTTGAACTCATAATTGGGTGTTTGGGGGCTGCTTTAATGGTAAATTTTTTGTATTTATACTAAATTTTGGTTTAGGTTCGTTTAAGGAATTATTAAGGAAAATTGAAAGATTCGCTAGTGTGCTACAAGGAAGCGAAAAATAAGGTGTGGGTTCTAGACTCATAAATATTTTTGAAAATGTTAAATATAATGTTATATTTGATAAATTAGCTTGCTGATTGGATTGGCTCAATAGCCAAATTATTGATTTTGTGAGTGGCCGAACCAGGAATGTTTCGAGCCTTAAAAGATTGACAAGTTGGCAAATTTGCTAGTTTGATAGTATGAATATTTGATTGAGTTTGTAATTGAATATTTGAGTTATGAGATATGAGAATTTTTGAATGAATAATATAATGTGTCGAGATATTAAGCTTATGTATGATTTAAACACATGAGATATTTGTTATATCTTATACTTAAACGGGTGCTATTTATGCACAATGAAAATTCACAAAGTATGTGAAATTGAACGATATTGATTGATACCAACAAAATGGTAATTTGAAAGATTGGAACAGTGTTTCCATTTACTGAAAGTATGTGATTATTGAGGACATGCTGAACATGTTAAATGAATGTGAAAAGTATTGAGATATGATTATGTATGAGATTGTTTGACATATTGCATATGCATTGGGTTGGGATTTTGTGGTTGATGGAGGAGCTCCGTGGAGTACCGACGACATATCAAGTTTGCATTATTTGTAGTCAGTGCACTACACCTGGAGTACCTATGGTATTGGCGATTTTATCGCATATTATATGTTATTATATTATTGGCAATTATATTGCACTATTTGATATCTGACAGATTTTCTGCATTATTGATTGTTCGGTGGTTTTACCGCATCGAGCAATGCTCATAATATTTTGGAGTTTGGCAGACGGGTTTTGGGAAACTTGTGGTGTGTAGCGGATGGTATGGGTAGGAACCTTTTTACATTGCATCATGTGCACAACATATTCGAATGTTATTGATTTATGCTACGCATTATATTTTGTTGTATTGAATGGTATCGAAATTAATGATTGTTACTCGAATGAATGATGACCTATGCTCATACACCGTTTGACATCAATTTGATAATGCTATGTAATGACATGAAATTCCAATGATGGTTCTGTTTTCTTCTATTAATGATAATATGTTTCATTGTATTTGATGTTTTTGCCCATTTAAATAATTATTCGACTCACACTGAGATTTTCATAAGCTCACCCCCAATAGTGTTTAACTTTTCAGGTAAACTACAAATCGATAAGGCAACTAATTTTCCAAAATGACTTGAAAAATGGTTTTTTCCCCTGCATTAGTTTAACATCGAGTTTTTTTAAGAGCGACAAGCAAACAGTTTTTCTAAAACAATGCTGTCAACAACAAAATGAATCCTAAGCACACACGACCTAATGAATGAATGCTTTTAAGTTAACTCAACGTACAACTACGATTTTCTCTAAAATGAGTTGATTTAAAGTCTTAAAAAGTAACGTAAGTTAGCTTAGCCACTTTGGTGGCTAATGTAGCCTTCTCAATCTAGCCATAACGTCTTGGCCGAGTTTTAGTCTTTTTTTGGAAATTGATTCTCACATGGAGGTATGTAAGCGAAAAGATGCTCAACACCAATTAATTTCGAATAGTATGTTAGTTCGGGTACATGTATAAATCTTTTATTTACCTCAATTATTTTATATTAATTAAATTATGTGATAAGTGTTAATTTAGTGAGTATGTATAGATCCCATCATAAATTTTTGAAATTCCCTTAGAAAAATCTAAGCATGCATTAGGGGTTAGTCTTTAAAATTGATTTGATAATTTCTTTGAGGCAAAATCCTAGAGAGCATAGCGGTTTAAAAATGATTTATGCAAAATTTATTGGGTTTATTGAGCCTTTTAAGCCCACCTTATGGATTATTATCCCTTGAAATCCCAATTTGAGCTATATGACTGTATTTTTTTTAACTGACCCATGACTTAAGTAGCTTTCCCTAAAAGAATTTTCTCGACCTTTCGTACCATCTAATCTTAACCTTGCTTGTTTGGATATGTCTTGAGAATAAGTTTGGGGGAGTTCAGAGAGAGGAACATGCTCAAAAATTTATTTCTTTGAGTAATTACTGTTAAAAAAAGAAGAGAAAAAAATTATGAGCATTTGAGTTGGATGCTTCTGGGAAAACATACAATTGGGAGGTGAATTATATTGATAATATGAGGTCCGAGGCAAGCTAAGTTTGAGGTCGTAGAGCTTAAAGATGTCAATTGCAACCCACACTTTGAACCTAGCCCCATTAAGACTTTTCAAAGACCTATTGATTTAAATCGCTATGCTGACTACATTAGTGAAGAGGAATTATTGAATTCAGCATATGAAGACCTATATTAAACCTGAGGAATGATGCTTAACTTAATCTAGAGAAGTCAAAAATTAAGTGGAGGGAAATAAAATACATATTCATAAAAAGAACATTCAAATCATGATTTTCTTAACACTTTGATATTTGAGGAAATTTGGATAATAATTGTACATGAGTTTCATATGTGCAGAATTTGTAAAGGGCACGATTTTGCTAATACAAGACTGCATGGGGACTTAATTCTTCTTGGCTTGACATGTTTTTAGCATTTTTCATCACTTGAGATGAGCAATGATTTAAGTTTGGGGATGTGGTAACTCTAAAATATAGAGTTATTTTCAACACATTTTAAAATATAAATTATGCAGATTCTTGGTAGTTGATAACACTTTTTGTAGTTTTTATAAATAATTTTTTATATAAATTCAATAGTATGAGAATATGTTATTTTAACTAATTTTATGCTAAAGACTGTTTTTTTTCTTTTTGAGGCAATAAATAATCTTAGTGGAAAAAGAGAGTAGAAGTTCACTACTTTAGGATGATTTGTTGCCCCAAAGATACTTATTAGGCCTCAAAATTTTATCTTAACCCAACTACAAAGTGGATAAAAACTCATGGAAATCCCACTAAGGGAGGAAAAGGCCCAAACCATCCACTTGAAGGCCCAAATCGTCCACTTGAAGGAAAAACTGTTCAAAAGATCTTTTTTTCACCTTGTTCGACCATGTTCCTTGAATCAAGGAACAATAATGAGGAAATCAAGGGACGACATCACATACATGGAGAAAATCAGGGGATTTCATGCCAAAAATAGGAAAGGGACGTTGGGACTAGTTATTATAAATAAGGGCAAGCATTTGTGACAATGGGGGAGACACAACATTTTTGAGAGAAATATTCTATACAAGAAAAAGAAGCAAACACTATATTTTTTAGAGCAATAGGAGAAGTAAATACTTGAAAGAATCAAGGTGAGATTGACGCCAGAAGAGGAGGAGAGCCACCATGAGAAGCAAGTAAGAAATAGTTGCAGAAAACCCCCTACATTCGGCTATTATCTCTTCATGTTGTACACTGATCGTGGATAACCCCTCGACATTTCTTCTTTCTTTTCTTCTATCATTAATTTGATTTTAGTGTTGACGAACATGATTGTAACTTATATTTTCATTTTTAATTAATTATTATGGCTTAATTTTGTTTTTGCTAGAATAATTATGACTTTTTGACATATTTGTTGTCGATTTTATGTTAGGAATGTTTTGTGCAAATGATTATTTCATTCATTTATGTTGAATTCATGTTAATACTTATAAATGTATGGCCAACATTGGTAAGTAAATGAATTAACTATTTAATCTAAAAAGAGGTAATAGTTAACAGACAAAAGACTTAAATGGTGCATGTCATGTCGATATCGGGAGATGATTGCTGCATGCATAAATAGTATGAAATGCCCGAGTGGGTGATTTTAAGGTTAGTTTGATAGAGATATATGCAAAGTAGCTAAGAGACATAAATAGGAATTGAGAGGAGCCTATGATTTTAAGAGTTGGTTTAATGAATTTTCATATTGCCACGATTTATTGTAACATTTTATACCATAATTATCAATGATAACTAGTTAAAAGAAAAGTAATTGTTTTAGTATATTCATGTCATTATTGTTAAATCTTGTGTTTCAGTTTCCTGCTGCTATTATCTTTTTTATTGTGTTTGTTTTATTTTATTTGCATTTTTAGTATACCTAGTGTTTAATTTCTTATCCCACATCAATATTTTTTAATTTTCACATGCCAAGTTGTTAAGAATTAATTTTGCAAACAATCTCCATATATAGTCCCTGTGGAGACAATAACTAGTATACTTACTACTTATTACTTGTCATGACTTTGTACACTTGCACATATTCGACAATCGCTAGACAGGGACTAATATGCAATTTCTTTTTTTCTCGATTAACTTATGATTGATTCAAATATCAATATATAATAATTCATTACAACTTATCAATTCTAAACATCTTTTAATAGTCTAGTATAACCATAAATTAGTTCAATTTCACTTTTTGAAAGTTCTCTAAAGTTTTGTATTTTATTTATTTTAGTCTCTAAAACTAAAATAGCTATAACTTTCAAATTTGAGCCTTGATTTCAAATTTGATCTCAATTCCATCCTTCTACAACCTTCTAATAACTATATTTATAGAAATTTCAAACCAAATTCAAAATTATTACGTTTTAGTCCCTAAGTTCAAAACTAACAAATTTCACTTTACAAACTAGTCCTTTTTAAATCTAAGCTTAAAAGCTAACAATTTAGTACCAAAAACTTTAGGATTCAACAATGGAAACTTTTTAAAACTTTAACAGTTTTACAAATTGATACATGGGTTAGTTAAATCAAGCTCTCGAGACGTCAAAAACATAAAAATGATAAGAAAAGGACTTGAAATCTTACCAAATATGAAAGACCGAATGTTGAAAGCATAAAAATAGCTTCCCTAGGCTTTTTTGTAGTCTCGATTGAAGAAGAAGAAAAAATAGAAGATGACAACCTTTAATTTTAGTTTTTATACAATAACTAACTTATAATTAATCCTAATTATATTAATTAATAATTAATTAATTAAAATTAAACATATTTAACAATTTTAGTGGATGATAGTTGGTTATCACCACCCTAGTGGGCCAATTACTTAATTGGTCCTTTGATTAATTAAAAATCCACAACGATAAACTTTTACCACTTTTACGATTTAGTCATTGTACCTTAATTACTCAATAATATGACAAAATTACCTATCCAAAATTCAATTCTCCTATCACTCTATAAATATTTAAGAAAAAATTTTGCGGGCTTGATTTACAGAAACAAAGTCTCGTTAGTTCATTTTTCAATATCACTTACTTTATGATCACTACACTTGTACCTTAATTAACTATCCATTTAACAAAATTAAAGGACCAAACTTTAATTAAACTTCATAATAACCTTGTAAACATTAAATAATAATATTTATGGACTCAATCATTGGAAATGGGGTTCTAAAACCACTATTTTCGACGCCATTGAAAAACAGGTTGTTACAACTCTCCCCCTTAAGAAATTTCGTTCTCAAAATTTTAGACTAAGCTTTTCCTTTTTGTTGAAATACAAAATTTCTTCCAAGATGAATATTCCAAAAAGACTTTATCATTGGTATCAAAATAATATTTCTGATGGTCTGAAGTAGCTTTTAAAAAGTCTTATACAAATCTCACTTCTTCCTCTATTTATTGTATCAAATTAATCTCTGCCAAATTTTCTTTCATTCAGCTCTGACCAGTACAACAGAGTTTTGCATTTACATCTGACGTCTAAATTACTTGTTTTGATTACTCATTAGATTGAGGATAAAATGTTGTACTAAAATTAATTTTCATGTTAGGGCTTCGTGTAACTACAAAATATGGATAAAATTCTTGTTCTCGATCTGAAATGTAACACCCCAATTCAGGTGGATCTAAATTTTTAGGTGTATAGCAGTAAATAGTCTGTCCAGCGGGTCGTATCTGCCAAAATGATCATTTTAGCGTATACGTGTGGGCATATAGTAACTGCCACTTGAGTTGGCAAGAATCTGATTTCATGATATTCTGTAATATTAAGGAGATGTTCATGTTAAGGGATAAAATGGAATTATTTTGAATATTCACTAAACATGTAGTACACTTGGTTTGTATGGAATACTGTGCTAGTTAGACTTAAAGTAATCTGGTTTGAAACCAACTATTTAGTTTAACATGGTAAACTTGATGAAGGGAACTTATTTATATTTTTCTCAAAAATTGTAGGCCAATAAGAAGGTAAGTTCTGATATGTATGACACTTGTTAAATTCCACTAAGTAAGATAAGTCATATTTATATACGAGGGTGTCTTTTAAAAGGGTTTATTCTTCCTTTATCTTCCTATTCATTACATGGAATTTATTGATACCTTCTTCAAGTCTGAATGTATTTTTCATCGATGATTTGGAAGCTATGGTTTGTTAATGATCAGTGGTTATTTCCCGGGTAAGTATTTTAGCTCTGCATGTTAAGTTCTGATTGAGTAAAATTGTATGTGATAATTGAACAATGGGACTGTAAGTATAAGGTTTCTACATGGGATTGTCCGCGATTGAAATGATAAGTAATTTGTATGTACAAGAGTAATAATAGTGAAATTGTGTTTCTAAGCAGTGGTTGCTACCGTTCGAGATGGATATCTGGATTTGAAGTTTTGTGTAACACCCTTGACCCGATCCAATTCACCAAATCTGGATATCAGGTGTTACCACATGAATAGAGACAAATTTAAACTATTAATATAACCCATGATTAATTACAAATTTGATGGATAACATAAATAATAGTGACATTTACAAAAATAAGTAGAATAAATTAATTACAAAAGTTATCATCGAATATCATAACTTATTACATTGATCCTGTAACGCCCCGTACCCGAGACCATCTCCGGAGTCGAACACGAGGTGTTAACAGACTTAATTCTTTACTTAAACAGCTCAAATAATTTATTTTTAAAATTTTCAGTCAAGCTAGCAATCTGCATCACAGTCGCTTAAAAATTCATATCTCAAGTTCCAAAACTCTAAATCCAATTTTGTAAATTTTCCCTGAAGCTATACTCATATATCTATTTACTAATTTTTTTCTAGAATTTTTGGTCGAGCAAATTAGTACAGTTTATTAGTTAAAATCTCCCCTGTTTCAGGGTTCGACTGCTCTGACCTCTGTGTATTACAAATCAGATATCTCCCTGTACAGAGTTTCAATGACTATGCCGTTTATTTCTAATAAAACTAGACTCAATAAGGAATCTGTAAATATAAATAATGACTTCTAATTATCTTTGAACAATTTATGGTGAATTTCCAAAGTCAGAACAGGGGATCCAGAAATCGCTCTGGCCCTGTTTCACAAAAATTTAACCATCTCATAAAATATAACTCATATACCTATTTTTTTCCATCCATATGAAAATAGACTCATAATTATTCAATTCCATATTTATTCATCATCTAATTGTATCTCTACTATTTTTAATGATTTTTCAAACTCACGTCACTGCTGCTGTCTGAATTTATTTTATGGTAAATTTTACCTATTTCATGGTTTCCATGAATTAGCTAGCAATTTAGCATACATAACACCAAATATGATCATGATTAGCCATTCCAATGGCTAATCATTACCAAGCATTTCCATACCACTCAATAACCATATCATGAGACCATATATACAAAATGATTATAATGCTATACATGACATACTCAAAATATGCAAGCCATTATGCCAAGATGGTATACGGATAGTGTGAGCATGCCTCCGATCGTTCCCAATTTCCGAGCTGGCTTGTCAACACTACAAGGAATGAAAAGGAGGAAGTAAGCATAAATGCTTAGTAAGCTCACATGCAAATAGCAAGTAACACAACTATATAAGCAAACATAAAACATCATTTGCATAATCATCACCGAGACATTCATATCACATTTTCATTTATCATCTTACCATATTGTTGTTATATCGATTTTTCAACCCGAGGGTTAAGTAAATACCTGTTCAAAGTATTCATTTCACAACACTTACCAATACGTCCCTTTCATCTTGAGTATTCCTCCATTTGAGTAGAATTTTACCCGTTGAACACATCGGAATATAATTCGGATACATGGAAAGTTTGCACATAAGTGCCACATATGTAGCCAAGCTACCATGTAACCTGCCCATAAGTGAACTCGGACTCAACTCAACAAGCTCAGGCGTTTGCATCCATAAGTGAACTCGGACTCAACTCAATGAGCTCGGATGCCTAGTTACATCTCTCGAACTCGGACTCAACTCAATGAGCTCGGATGCCTAGTTACATCTCTCGAACTCGGACTCAACTCAACGAGTTCGGACATTCGCATCCATAAGTGAACTCGGACTCAACTCAACGAGTTCGGATGCCCAAATATCCTAGTGACATGTCACTTGTATCCTAATCTATTCCTAAGGTTCAAACGGGATTTTCCTCGAACACATCTCCATGCCATCTTCCGTAAAATACCGAAACCAATACTCGGTAGCACTTTATATTTAACAAATAATTCACATAATTTGCATTTTATTCGAAAATAACCACAAAGCATATATTTCATGATAAAAATCAGCATATCATATAATTAACATCAATAACTTAAAAATAACAATTATACTACATTATTTACACATGAACTTACCTCGTATGCGAAAATGACTACTTTTACCATTTCGTCCACAACTTGGTATTTCCCCATTTTAGCTCGAATTTTAGTTTTCCTTGCTCTATCATTTAAAATATAGTCTAATTAGGACTCACATTATTCAAATTGACCCAAACTCATATTTTGGTAAAATTACAGTTTTGCCCCTAAACTTTCACATATTTACACTTTTGCCCCAAAGCTCGTAAATTAAACTTCAGCCTATTTTCTTATGTTTTATGACATGCTGATAATTTTTCCCTTCTATGGAAACATCAAATTCTCACTCTAACATGTACTTATGACTATTAGATATTTTTACCGATTAAGCCCTTTTGCTCGTTTTCGCTTAAAACCGAGTAGTACAAGTTGTCTAACATAATTTAAAACCTCATATTCTATCATAAAACACCAAAATACACAAATTTCACCTATGGGTATTTTTCCAAATATGAACCCTAGGTTGAATTATTGCTAGCATAAGCTTAATCGAGCTACCGGGACTCCAAAAACGTAAAAATCATTAAAAACGAGGCTAGAACGGACTTACAATCGAGCTTGGAAGCTTGAAAAACCCTAGCCATGGTTTCTCCTTGCTATATTCGGCCATGGGGTTGAAGATGAGCAAAATTGACTTTTAATTTTGTGTTTTAATTCATTTTACCCCTAAATGACCAAAATGTCCTTACTACTAAACTTTCCAAAAATTCCATCCATGTCCAATTTTTGTCCATAGACTTAGAAATTGGTAAAATTGCTATTTAAGACCTCCTAATTAATATTTCAAAACAATTTCATACTAGAAACTTCTAGAATGCAAGTTTTGCAAATTATTCGATTTAGTCCCTAATTTCAATTTAAGCACTTTATGCATAAAATTTCTTCACGAAATTTTCACACAATCATGCAATCATATCATAGACCTCAAAATAATCATAAAATCATTATTTCTATCTCGGATTTTGTGGTCATGAAACCACTATTCCGACTAGGCCCAAAATCAGGATATTACAGATCCTAAGTATAGACTTCTATGTAGCATTACTGATTTCTAAAACACCACCAGGCTTGCTTTTATATGCATAATAAACCAATACACCACTTCGTTGGCATAGTCCCAACATCGTCCCTTCTAGTGCAATCTCTCAACATACAAACTTGTAATAGATATACACATAGATAAGTTCATAAGGACTTCGTGAGAAAAACACCATTTGCCTTAATTGATACATGCACAAGGTAGCTAATGATTCATGATGACGATCTTATCATTCTCAACATTTAACTTTGCTTCTAGCTAAACTTCCTTGAATTCCGATCTATTAAACACGCTAGTTACCATACCTTACTCTGAATTCATTTTTTTCCCATCGATGAATTCAATTCTTTGCTTATATCCTTAATTCTGAACATTCATGTATCCTAACCAATTTCCTCTTCAAAGATCCATACAAGTCAAAATATGATTACGTGCGCATACTCAACCCAAAACCAATGCACAATCACTTATCATGAATGAGCACATACATAGTTGGTGGATACAATATTCAAACATATAGATACAAACCTTTAATCAGAACCATCTTTTCATATTATCTCATCTCTTCTTTGTGTCCTTTCAATTCACTAACTTCAGTCAAATCTTAGCCTTATACAATTCTTACCATTTAACCGATAGATCTATTATATTATACTACTTTTACTTAGTAATTTAATACATCTTATAGAACAAAAAATCGAGCTTCCAAATTAGGGTATGCCACAAAGACAGTTCATTCAGATTTTACCACAAAGACTATTCCTTCAAAGTTCACCACAAAGACTATTCCTTCAAAGTTCGCCACAAAGAGTATTCCTTCAGAGTTCACCATAAGGGTTATCCTTTTAGAGTTCGCCATAAAGGCTATCCTTTCAGAGTTAGCCACAAAGGCTATCCTTTCAGAGTTTACCACGAAGACTATCCTTACAGAGTTCACCACAAAGTCTATCCTTACAGAGTTTTCCACAAAGGCTACCCTAATAGAGTTCACCACAAAGGCTATGAAAATGCCACCTAGACATTTCAAGACTATCATGTTTGACATGGATTTGACTAAAACTCAAATTGCGTGAGGTTTGCCTATCACTAATTTGGGACACGCAGAGAACCCCTAGCGACATACGCTGCCCTTAGTTACTTTTTTAGAGATTTCCATGGCCATGGACATTTCCTTTAGAGTTTCATATCAGAGTTTATGTTTTCTGTCCTGACAGACTTCGTCAGATACCACCACAGTGAACAAACACAGACTTACTTTACAGACTCTTCATGTACTGACACAATCTAAGTCCAACATTTTTATTCACTAAAATATACACGAAAGAACACACATCTCATAGCATACATTCTAGACATACATACACAACTATACGTCAATGTTTCAGTATTCATACACTGATCATCACATACTTAAATTTATTAGATTCCCTATCAAACATACATACTATACTTTACATGTCTTCGGATTCATAGTTCAATCAATTCCCTATAGGTAATTCTCGTTATGAACAGTATACATGCAAGAGTCAGCATAGAACTCGCTACAATTCAAAACTCTATATCCAAATATCCATCACGAGCTAGCAGCAACCACTGTTTAGAAACATAATTTCACTATTAAAACTCTTATACATGCAAATTACTTATAATTTATTCGATGTAGAAACCTTATACTTATAATTTTACTGTTCGGTTACCAAATACAGATTTGCTCATACAGAACTTAGAATGCAGAGCTGAATTACATTCCCTGATGCGAAGTAACTTGTGACCCTCAAAATGGGCTAAGAAGTTACAACCCAATCTAAGCAATAACATGGGCCATGGAGATGGCCAAAATGCAAGTTAAAACCAACTGATTAAAATTTGCAAACACGTACTAATATTTCCTTTAAATATGATATTTTAAAACATAACTTGAGAAGAAATCTTATTTATTATTATTTGTAAGTCATTATGATTAATTTTAAAGAAAATTTAATTTTGATTAAACGAGTTTGCAGAAAGTGGATTTTATTAAGAAAACATTAAAACAATTTATCCATACTACAACCCATGCAAAATGTTCAAGTCTATAGTTTTTAAATCAAATTATCCATGCCATAGTTCAATAATAACCTCAAAATTTAAATCCAAAAATAAAAGTTTAAAAGTCCACAAAAGTCCAAAAAATACAAAATAGTCCATAACCATGAAAATCATTTATTTCCGAGGGCCTCTCAGATGTCCGAATTCGAGTCTTAACCATAGGGATTATCTGAAACACATAAGTAATGTGGGTGAGCTTTAAAAGGTTTAGTGTGAGACCAACACATAAAATATATACTTGCATACATTTCAACATATATATAACAATCACAATACAATCATACATCATCGAGATCATGGAATTTAACACTGTTATATATGCATGAACATATCGATGCATATTTATTATCAATGCACATTTTATAAAATTCCTACCCATCTTTACTACACACCAATATCGAGTTCCCCAGAACTCGTCTATCCAAACACTGTTTGTGGATATGCCACCACTGATTTGCAAATAAACTGGCACTGGTAACATTGATGTGGACAAGCCACCACTGATATGCAGATTTACTGCCATTGATATGGCATTTTTCACTTATAACACATGTAGATCACTTATACACTTATGCATATAAACATGCTCTCATAATCATGTATCATATAATAACATGTTTAACATGGTTTTCACATTAGATCATAGATCTTGATTTATCATACACATATACAAATCACATATGTTTAAAGCATCACATATAACACATAAGCGATTTATCACATATCTTGAGCATGAGATCTACACATACACGATAAATCACAAACATACCAATTGTCATGCATTTCACAAAACCAGTTGGTTAAAATCACTTACTTGGTATCTGTTTTGATAAGTTATACAACTCTTCACGAATATTTAGAGTATTCATATTTTTAATATAATTAAATTAATAATAATAAAATATCAATGCCACACAAATAAATGACATCGATCCCACAGCTTAGATTTAGATCCGATTTGCCTCAACCCTTATGATTTCACTCGATCTATCTCGTAAGACAATCTATCACATAAGTAACATGTATTAGTGTGGATATTTGAAAATGTTTTGTCACTTAAGAGATCTATCACATATAGTCTCAACATCACTTACCCTATGATTTAAGACTCTCAAAAAGAGAATAATTTTTGATGCAAAGTTAGGGGTCTCCCCTACGGTTATTGTTCGACCCTTTAAAGTAATACAAAGTAGTATTAGTACCATAGTATTTAAATAAATAATAATAAAATATCACTATGACTCATGGAACTATACCAATTGGCCATGTTGAGGAAATACTAGGAAAAGGGTTTTTACAACCCAAAATGATCTTTTCTTACACTTGATTAATTAAAATCGACCAGTGAATTAAGAATGAGCATTATCATGAAATTGAGTGATCTAGAAAGGATCATTACAATGAAAGAAAGAGTTTATTAAATTAAAAAGGGAAATAACACAAGGAGAGGGAAAGGAAAAGAAAAGAAAGATTTTTGGTTGATGATAGCGGCTCGACGAAGGTTTAGAGGTGGAGGAGCTATATCCGATGGTGGTTAAGTGGTGGCCCAACGATGGTGGAGTTATGTGGTTAAACTAAGGAGAGGGGAAGAAAGGAGTAGGTGAAGAAAACTAGAATAAAAGTAGAGGAGGAGGATTTACTGTGGCGTATGACTGCAATGAGAAGAGGGAGATGAGAAGAGTGGAGGTACGATGACCACGAGAGTTGGTGATCGATGGGAAGAGGTTTAGGTCACGGTGGAGGATGAAAAGGATGATTAAAGGACTGGTGGTGGTGGTTGGCTAAATAGAGACAAAAATGTAAGAAAAGAAATGAAAAATGGAAGAAAGTGAGAGAGAGAGGGAGTATGGATAGGAATAGAAGGGAGGAATGCTTGGTCAGCCTTGGCTTGGTTTAGTGTATCTTGTAAATAGGTAAGATGTGAGGTTATGGCATGGGAGGGGGATATGGAGTAAAAAAGGGATCATGCACCCCTGGCATGTTTGGTGGATGACAATGTTCATTAAACATGAGGAAAAATTGTCAAAAAATTAATTGAAGAGTGTGAACAATAAGGCTTGAACCTTGGACCACTAGGATAGATATATAGCTACTAAACTGCTGGGCCATTATTTCCCTTGTTCTCATTTATGCACACAAAATAAATTAAATATATGGGATGTGGGATAACTACCGACCATTAAGGAACCATAGCTTTTAGATCATTGATGTAGGATCTATTCAAACTTAAGGAAGGTATCAGTAAATACCTCTTCAGAAAAAGGAAGAACAAAGAAAGACCCTTTTAGAATCGATCTCTCACCTACGTATATAACTCAACTTACTTAGTGGAATTTAACAAGTGTCATATGTTTAAGAACTTGCCTTCTTAATGGCTTACTGTTTCCGTGAAAGGTATTAGTAAATTACCTTGCAATCATAATCATCCATCTTGGGTATCTTGTTGATTTCTAACCAAGTTACTTAAAATCTAACTAGTACAGTACTCTAAACAAATCAGGTGTACTATACCTTTGGCTAATACTTATTCCATACTTACCCTTTATATCTTAACACAAACTTCTCATTAATATAGCAAAATATCATGAAATCAAGCTCTTACTTTTATATGTGGTGGATACTACAAACCCACACGTATATGCCAAAATAATCTCTTGGGCTGATAACACTACGCTGGACAGACTATTTACCATTATACGTTGAAACTTGTACCCACCAGATCTCAGGTGTTACATTTTGAACTACAGTAAGTGAGAACTAGGTGAGTTATATGCTGAATCCTACATATATATTGTTCATATCGAGAAATATCTGTAGGAGATTGATTGAACTATGAATTCGAAACTATGAAAAGTATAATATGTATATGGGTAGTGAATCTGATAAATTCAAGTATGAGATGATTAGTGTATGAGTACTAAAACATTGAAGTATGGATGTATATAAATGTCTAGAATTTATGCTATGAGATATATGTTCTATTAGGTGTATGTTGGTGAATTAAAGTATTGGGATTAGATGGTGTCAGTGCATGAAGAGTCTATAAAGTGAGTCTGTGTCTATTCATCGCGGTGGTAACTGATGAAGTCCATCGGGATAGAAAAAGTGAAATTTAATATGAAACTCTGAAGGAAAAGTCCATGACCATGAAACCCTCTGAACAGGAACTAATGGATGGTGATTTCCAAATGGGCTTCTCTAGTATCCCAAGACGGTGATGGGAAAAACTCACGAAATGTGAGTTTAGGATCCATATCATAAACACGACAGCTAAAAAATGCCTTTGTGGCACACTCTGAATGAATAGCCTATGGCATACTCTGTATATATATAGCCTTTGTGGCATACTCTGTATGGATCGCCTTTATGGTATATTCTGTAATAGGGATTTATGGCATGTACAATTTATCATTTGTTTGCCTCCAATGTGTTTTGTGAAGTCCATTGGGATAATAAACACGAGACTCTGTATAATTGCTTGTATGGCATGCTTTGTTAGGCTTATATGGCATGAACATTCAAGAATGTATGGTAAGATATGGATATGAATGTTTGTCTCTATTGTAGGACATGACGAAATTCTTTTAGTTCTGTGATAAGTAAACCTATGTTAAGGTATTGATATGTTCTAAGTTAATAATGAATAAGTCTTAAGGGTTTCCATGAAAAAGATATGTGTATTTGTAAGTCAAGAAGGGTATCCGTTATGAGGATCTATATATATGGAAAGTGAGGGGTTCTGTATCTTTTTCTGGAATTATTCCGAATCAGAGTTATTGTTATCTTGAATTATGAGATTATGATATATCACGATATGGAATTCGTTAATGTGGTCTATGTAGTGATTTATCAATATGGATATGTGCGGTATTGAATCAGGGTATGTTTAAGTATGAATTGATGATATTATATTCTATGTGAGTATTCAAAAAACATATATGTATCCGCCTGTGATAAATGTTAGTGAACAACTACTTGAAATAAGAGTATAAGTTATGGAAAAGATTATTGGAAGTGGTTTATAAAGGTATATTCTGTTAAGAAATAATAATGGGACTAGAGGTATATGAAATAATTGGGAATGACCTTTCAGTTAATTGAATAAGGAAGATTTAGTGAGTTAAGAGTAAGATAATGAGAGTATAAGAGAATGATAAGACTGTGGTGGTATCTAGTTTGTTGTAATAAGATTATTTAAAGTTAATTCCTTTGATTTCATACAATAAATTTTTAATTAACATGTTTAAAGAAATGAGAAATTGTAAATTGATTTTGTTAATGATTAAATTTTGTGTAGTATCACCCGAATCCAAACTTAGTGAATCGGGTCAGGTTTGGGGCATTAAATGAAATGATAGAGAATAACTCATCTTATTATTCAAAAAATCTAAAAAATGTACAGTTCAACTGAGTTTTCAAGTGAGTACTCTATTCTGACAGGAATAAAATGTGCGGACTTAATCAATCCATCAACTATTACTCAAATTGCATCTTTGATTTTTGGTGATAGCAATAATCTCAATACAACGTCCATAACAACTCGTTCTCATTTACATTCCGAAATCATCACAAGTTGCAACAATCTTGATGGAACATAATGTTCAGTTTTAACTTGCTGACATACTAAACATTTTGTCACAAGCTCTGAAAATTCTCATTTCATCCTTGATCACCAATACAACTGTTTCAAGTCATTATACAATTATTATTGCGCGGAAAAATTGAATAGTTATAGCTGCGAGCTCAAGTGCCTTGTTTCAAATTTGAATTTCTCAACACACATAAACAATTTCAAAAATACAGATGCTTGATATTATCAATACTAAACTCAGAAGTTCGATTGTTTTTAACAAGTCTTTGTTTTACTAACAACTTCAAATCATTTTCTGTCACAGTTTCATTAATTGTACAACTAACGTCGAGAAGTCTTCAACCAGACATTGATAATATATGAATGTTCCTAGAAAACTTCAAACCTCTGTAACATTTTTCAAAGATTTCTAATTCATAATTATCTAAATTTTATTTAGATTAACTCAAATACCTTTATTTGACATCAAATGACCCAAAAAACCCACTTCTTGTACTCAAAACTGATCTTTACGCATAATTTTTTCTCTCGCATGGTTTGTAACACTATTATCAAATGCTGGTCATGTTCTGTTTCATTCCTCTATCAAATACAATATCATCAATAAAATATATATCAAATCTATCTAGATACAATTGGTAAATTCTATTCATTAAATCTATAAAAATGACTGGGCGTTCATTAATCCAACTTGTATTACCAGATACTCACATTGTTCATATCAAGTTTGAAAAGCAACTTTCAATACATCTGACTCATAAATTTGAACTAATAATAACTTGATCAAAAGTCTGTCCTCAAAAATATGGTAGCTCCATTTAATAAATCAAGCAAGTCGTCTATATGAAGTAATAGATACTTGTTCTTTATGGTGACTATGTTCAACTATCTGTACTATTCTATACGGAAAGTCAAGGTCGAAATGACTTCGAGTGCCACTTCAGCTACAAACTCAATCTCTTTCTTAGGTGGTAATCTAAATAACTGTTACAGAAATATATCAATCAATTCTTTAACTTTCAATACTGGATTAGTCTTCGATTCTGACACTCTAGTATCTAGGATACAAGCAAGATACCATTCACAATCTATTCTGATAATTTCTTAGGCCATTAAAGCTAATATTCTATTTATCAGAAAATCAGTTCTATCAATCTCAAAATTTATTGATTCACCACTTTGACACTTTAGTACAATTTGCATCTGTCTGCAATTAACCACAACATCATATAAAGTCAACCAATCCAAATTGAGGGTCACATCAAACTCATCAAATGACAATGATATCGGATCGACAAGAATTCCACAACCTTGAATTCTCAGTGGATTATTTTACTAACAAATACATTGTAACATCCCTTACCCATATTCGATGCCAGAACAGGGTACGAGGCGATACCGGACATAAACTCACCCAATCATACAAAACTGAGACCTGAATTTTCGTCCAAATTTAAAAACTTTCATTCACATGCATATCGTCCCTTATATGGGCCTTTGAGGCCCAAAACATACATTGGGTGTGATTTGGGACTAAACTAAGAACTTTCAAAACTTATACAACACTTAGAAAATTTTCCTATTTCGGAGGGTCACATGCCCGTGTGGCTTGGGACACGCCCGTGTCCTCAGCCCGTGTAACTCTTTGTTTATGACTTCATCAACTAAATTGAGGTCACACAGTCAAGTCACACGCCCATGTGCTTAGGCCGTGTCCTTCACATGGCTGAGACACAGGGCTGTGTCTCTGCCCGTGTGTTTACTACTGGGCATTCTATTTTGAGACAATTAAGGTGTAGGGGACGCACAGCCAGAACACACGCCCATGGGGCAAGCCGTGTGTCACACACGGCCTAGACACATGCCCGTGTGTCTACCCGTGTGGACAAAAACAAGGCTGTTTTCCAAGCCTTTTGTCACCCTTAATAACACATGTACACTTGCACATCTCAACGACATCCTACATGGCATAAATGAGCACTTACACATTCATAAACATGGCTCATACATGTCAACTTCTTATCAATTTATACTTGCTTACCAAATCATATGCAATATGTAACATCAATTTACTTCCATTTTATACATTCATGCCTTAGATGTTATTATGTCATTTACTCACAATTCCATCATCAAACATCCATGATCATATCCACAATTCATCCATGCCAAATGAATTTAACCACAACATGAGTGACCTTAGCACATGCATGCATATATGAATAGGATTACATCCCCTTAATTAATATGAGCCATATCTCATGGCCTTATGCAAATTGGACCATAAACCATTCTAGGCCAACACATTTGGCCACATTAACAATGACACAATTTAATCAAAAGAAAAAGTCCCTATACATGCCATAAACTTAAAATACTTGTGTTCACTTATACCCGCAGATAGCTTGATAGTGTGATGGCATCTTCAACGGTCTCCAACCCGAGCTAGCTAAATTAACCTATAAGAGATGGGAAAGTAAATGGAGAGTAAGCTTAAAACTTAATAAGTTCATATGAAAATAATGAGCAACTCATGCTAGTCATATACTATGCTTGACAATATAAGCACAAGTTAATATAAAAATAGCTATAAATCTCAAGGTTGTAATATAACCTATTCACATGTTTAATCTCTTTTGATTTATCAAAATAATTTAACATTACTCGACTTTCAGTCTAGCAGCCATAATTTCTCCATTGTAGCATGTTTCATAATTAGCAAATCATTTTAAACATCTTAGTAAAAGTACACGTTACTTCTGTATCTTCATGTTTTCATGCATATAGCTTGACATATTTCAAATTGTATAAACTCTTTCTTTCCATACTTTCTTAACCATTTGAATAGGCAATTAGGCCAATATTTCCTTTCACTCATAACTGATCAATCACAATTCAAATGAACAACATTTACTATCTCACCAATCAATTGGGCCTCCAAGGCCTAACATATAGTCATCAACCGTGTTTACATACATTTATATATCATGTCCATAAATCAACAATTATAGGGCTATCTCAAAGTCACTTTTATAGTGATCATAACTCACAATATCATGAAGTTAGTACTTAAAAACTTTATGTACATACCTGTACCATCTCGTAACATAACCACTTACTTTTTCATCTTTGGCATACCCGTTGAACACTTGGAATAATAAATGGATACACGGAAACTCTTTGCACATAAGTGCCACATATGTAGCTAAAGCTACCTCATATCTCATATCACATAAATGCTCACTCTCGAGCAGATCTTGGGCCTGCTCACATAAGCTGACGGTCAAGACACAACTATGCAGTGCTGCTCACACAAGCTGTTAGGTATCAGCAACAAATACCAGACTACCCAACCACTGGTAGACGTACGAGACCAGTACCCGGATTACATAATCACACATACATCACAAATATCTTTAGTGACATGTCACTCGTATCCTATTCTATTTTTAAGGTTCAAACGAGATTTTTCTCACTTATTCGAACTTCGTCAAATACAATCACAGAATCAATCATTTATTTCATACATTATCAAATAATTTAGAATATTTAAAACACAAACATAACATAACATTATTTACATACGAACTTACCTCAACACCAAAATGGCAAAGAGGCACCTAACCGTTAATTACTCGTTTTCCCTTGTACTAGGCCCGAATCTAATTTTATTTGATCTATAAAATCACACTTAGCCCACTTATTAGTCACATTACTCAATGTGACCAAAACTCATACTATGAAAAAATTATGTTTTTGCCCTTAAAGTTTGTCATAATTACACTTTTGCTCTTAGGCTCGTAAAATGAAATTTATTCAATTTCTTTACCACACAAGCCTAGCCTAGTCATTTTCATAACTATAGCAGCCCAAAAATTCCATTAAAACAAACTTTTACTAAATATTTTATAACTTTTACAATTTAGTCCTTTTGGACGTTTTATCGAAAATCACTTAGTAAAAGTCATTTCTCTAACCATAAACATGCATAGTCTACCATTAAAAATCAAAATACACAAATTTATAACATGGGCCAAAACCTAGACCTTCATCATATCTCAAATTAATGGTAGAAATAGCTAGATCGTGTTACAAGGATTTCAAAAACGTGAAAATCATTAAAAAAGGTGTTAGAACGGACTTACAATCTAGCTTGGAAGCTTGAAAAACCCTAGCCATGGCTTCCTCTTAGAAATTTCAGCCAAAGACGAAGATGGACAAATTTTTGGGCTTTTATTTTTGTTTTTAATTCATTTTAATAACTAAATGACCAAAATGCCCTTAAGAAAAACTTTGGAAATATGCCTAACCATGTCCATTTTTGTCCACCAACTTAACCAATAGTCTAATTACCATATAAGGACCTTCAATTTAAAATTTCATAACAATTGGACACCTCTAGCATGTAGAACTCAATTTTTGCATTTTTTATAATTTAGTCCTTTTGACTAATTTGAGTGCCCAAAAATCAAAATTTTCAAATGAAATTTTCACAAAATCATTTTGTGAAATTGTAGATCATAAAAATATAATAAAACTAAAATTTTCTTACGTCAGATTTATGATCTCGAAACCACTATTCTGACTAGAACCTAAATTGAGATGTTACATACATACTGATCTATGGGATTTGTTATTCTAATATCATAATAAGTTAATTCTACTAGCATATTCTTTTAAGTTATTAAAACAGTGCAAATGTAGGACGACATTAAACTAGAGTTATTCAATGTATGCATAAAAATATTAAATAAATAAAGAAAATGTACCAGTAATGTCGTCAAGAATAGTGGCTTTTTCTTTAATTCGGTTAGTACAAGCTCTGGAAGGTGCACAAGCTTTGAGTCTTGTTGACGTATCTTTAATCTCACCTAGACTAGCACTATTACTACTCTCAATTTCTAGTCTTCTAACCCTCTGTGGATTTGACATCGATTTAGTAATATCATTGATAACATTTGTCTTCCTCAAGCAATCTTACATAAAATGTTTAGTGGAGCCACATCTGAAGCAAGCTTCTTGTAACACCCCAAACCCAGCCCAGACGTTATGGCCGAATCTGACATGCCATATTGAAGTTAAAAACCCATGTTTCATTCTAGTGCGTTAAAAACCGACTTTTGTTAAGCTAAAAAAGTGAATGGAAGCTGGGCACCAGGTAGGAATCCGTAATAGAGGAGGTGAGCCATGAAGGCTGCTTAAGTACCAAGCTCTTCGAATGGATCCAATCCTAGACATGCCCACAACCATTGCCACACTTGGTTATATCGATTGGAAATTTATTTAAGTGGATATCTTTGAGAAATCGGATAATCGTAACGTTGTGTCGTTTGGAAAACAAGTGTCGTTTTGAAAACGCGTCCTAAGTCTCGCCCATTTATTATCAACCAGTTTAAAGTTATTAAAAATAAAATAATCCCAGAAAGGAAAGAAAATAAAGTTAAAATGGCCTTATTACAACCCAAAAATAATTAATAAATAAAGCAAACTTTAATGAAAACCAAACACTTATTCAAAAGCCCAAAAGCGATCACCGTGGCCACTCTGAATCCCCTCCGGCTCTAAGTCCCCAAATCAAGGCTCACCTGCAAGGTTAAGGAAAGCGGGTGAGTTTGGAAACTCATTGCGTAACAAGCCCCTTTCAGAGCCCAAAGCAATATCAGCCTGCTGGGCCTAAGCCCAACTTCAATCTCAGCGTATACTGGGCCGAAGCCTTTTCATATTTCATGTTACTGGGCCGAAGCCTTTACTGTAAACGGTATGGCCCATAGGCCCATTTCAATATCACATGTAATATCAATAAATGTATGCAAGCCCATTTGGGGAGCCTACTCAACCCACCATCCGCTACTCTCCACCCGTACCAACCAACACACCATGTGGGGAATAACTCAACCCACCCAACCAACACACCACTTGCAGCATAGCTGCTTTATCATATATCTGGAGGCCTAGCCTCTTTAATAACTAGGGCAAAGCCCTTTTCGGTAAACTGGGGCAAAGCCCTTTTCAATAAATTGGGGCATAAGCCCTTTTCAATAAACTGGGGCATAAGCCCTTTTTCAATAAACTGGGGCATAAGCCCTTTTGCACTTCCTCCATCCATATAAAAACCCAACCCAATGCATTTATGAATACATCATGTGCATATCATACATACCATGTGCATATCATACATATCATGTGCATATCATATCAATCATGTATATCAAAATCCCACGTATCAAATTATAAGTAAACCCTAGGGGTATAACGATCATTTTTACCTAGGGGCAAAACAGTCATTTTCATAATATAAGGGTAATTTCATAATTTTACCAAATATTAGGGTTTTCCGTGTTCATTATTAGTTATTAACCATTCATATGTTTTAAACAGCGATTTTGGCCCATTTTTCGCGATACCGAGTTATTGGGCCCGAAACCCCTAATGGGCCTTACATAGCCGATTTAGTCATCTAGGCCAATTTAGCCTAGTCTATAATGTTGTTACCAGTCTTAATGCGCAATTTAACAGGTTTTCATTTTCTACCAATTTTACCCAAATGGGCCTGAAAGCCCATTGGACCCAACTTCAGCCCCTCGAGGCCCAACTTATCGTAATGCCAAAAATCTTGCCCTTACCTTTTCCAACGTTCCCAATCATCAACCTAGCGAATCTAACTAACCAATGAGCGTTCGCTTGCTCACAAGTCCTCAAAATGCCAGAATTTTGACATTTTAGCTTTTCGACATTTATCGTTTCAAGCTATGAAAAAGGGTTCGTTACACACCTGTTTTGCGATATTCCTCGACGAGATCTCCTACACGATTTCTCCTATAATCAACCGTTAATAGATCAGCTCACAATAATAGAACCAAATCAAGAACCATTTATTAACAATACTTACACATTCGGCCACCCTCCATAATGGCCTTAGAATCATACCTTTGCCGAAGTTGATGACTAGATCTGGTCACTCTGATGATCCCAGCTAATCCAAGTCGACACTACGCCTTGCATCTCCTCCACTATACAAACCATAAAAAGATTAAAAGAAGAACCCAATAAGGCCTATACCCACATTCGGCCACCTCCCTAACCTATAGGGGTTTCGGCTTTTCTTAACCTCTATAATACCGAATTGATTAAGGCCACGAGCACTTACCAAGGTTCACCTACCCAAACGATTCCAATCCCGTGCTAATTATGATTGAACGCAGTCCCAGCTCCAAAACACTAGCAGAAATCGCACCACAAGGATCCTAAGAATCGGCCACCAAGTCACCCAAGGGTGATGTGCTTTCGGCTTTTGGGTCACTGAAGAAAGAGTGGTTATGGTCCAAAAAGGGTGTTGACAAAAGAGTTGAAAGGCTTTTGAAATAACAAGACTCCGCTAAAAAGAAAAAGAACAAGTGTATACCTTTATAGATAAACCGACTTCCCTTGAATCCTTCGGGATTTGGCTTGTTGCTATTCGGTTAGCAATAGAAAGAATGATAGGTTCGGCTTTTACTATGAATGAAAGAGAGGAAGAATGAGAGGAAAAGAGTTTGTGAAAGAAATAATGGAAGAGAAATGAGAGGGATTTGCTTAAGAACAATCGGCACAAGTGAAAAGAAAGAAAAAAAAAGAAAAAATGCCACCCTAAAACCCCAATAGCCGAATTTGGTCTAAACCTTCCCCTTGACCAGCCACCACTTCTCCCATTTCAAATCTCCTAAAATCTCTCCTAGATACGCTCCCCCTTATCTCTCCATCATCTCTAAAATCTCTCCCCTTATCACTCCTTAATCCATGCACTTGATTAATTCAAACTCCTCCAACAGAATCTACTTGGGTTCCAATGCCTACCCTTCCTGTACATAAAAATAAATAACCTTATTTGCCAACACAGGGAATCGAACCCAGGTCTTCCTCTATGCTGCACAAGCTACCTTTTTAGGAGCTTAGTGGCATGACCCTTGCCACTTTACCAAAGCTCTTTTTGTGATACATTTTACCCACAACTTTACATAAGGTCATCTAGCCAGTACCCCTAACTCTTAAGTCCTAATTTCAAAAATTCTATCGGGTTTTGGCCAACATAGGGGCCTTCCATAAGCCTATTTACATACTCAAATTATGAATTTCACAAGCACACACCAAATTTTTAAAAACTTTACTAAAATATCGAGAATCGCGAAAAAACCCGAAAATCAGGATGTTACAACTCTACTCTCCTTAAAGAAATTTCGGCCTAGAAAATTACCTGATCCAAACAGTTAGGGTATTACTGACGCCTTGCCTCTTCGGTCTCCCAAGTAGCTTCTTCCTTGCCATGGTTTCTCCAAAGTACCTTCACTAATGGAACTGACTTCTTTCTCAACACCTTGACGATCAAGTATTTGCACAGGTTCCTCTTCGAAAGTCAAATCCGGCTGTACTTCGATTTCTGCAACTGGCACGATATGAGTTGGGTCCGAACGATATTGCCTTAGCATGGACACATGAAAAACGTCGTGAATACGATCCAGCTCTAGAGGTAACTCTAGCTGATAAGCCACCGACCCTATCCGCTTAATGATTCGATAAGGCCCAATAAATCGTGGACTTAACTTACCCTTCTTACCAAATCTCAATATCTTCTTCCAAGGCGAAACTTTCAAAAAGACCATGTCCCCAACCGCATAGTCAATATCCTTACGTTTCAGATCGGTATAAGACTTTTGTCGATCCGCTGCCTCCTTTAATCAATTCCTGATCACCTTAATCTTGTCTTTAGCATCTGTTATCAATTCTGGCCCAAGGACTTGCCTTTCTCCCAACTCTGCCCAACAAGTAGGCGATCAACACCTTCGCCCATATAGTGCCTCGTAAGGAGCCATCTGAATACTTGCTTAGTAACTGTTGTTATACGCGAACTCCGCCAATGGAAAATGGTCCTCCCAACTGTCCCTAAACTCAATAACACAACCTCTCAACATGTCTTCTAAAGTCTGAATGACCCTCTTTGACTGCCCATCCGACTGAGGGTGAAAAGCCGTACTGAAATCCAATCGCGTTCCCAATGCCTCATGCAACTTCTGCCAAAACCGAGATGTAAACCTTGGGTCTTGGTTAGAAATTATCAATACTGGCACCCCATGCAATCGTACTATCTCTGCCACATACAACTTAGCTAGCTTCTGAAGTGAATAATCAGTTCGGACGGGTATGAAATGGGAAGATTTTGTGAGCCTATCCACAATTACTCGACAACCCACTTACAAAATCCATAGTTACCCTTTCCCACTTCCAAAGTGGTATCTTTACAGGCTGTAACAATCCTAAAGGCAGTTGATGTTTGGCCTTCACTTGTTGACACGTCAAACATCTCCCCACAAATTTGGTCACTTCTCGTTTAAGCCCAGGCCACCAATATAGCTCTCGCAAGTCTCGATACAACTTATTCCCTCTTGGATGCATAGCACAAGGTCCATTATGTGCCTTTTTCAAAATCATCAACCTCAAGTCAGAGTCTTTCGGCATACAAATTCTCCCTCAAAAACAAAGAACTCCCTCGCTATTTAACCCAAAGTCTAGATTCTCCCCCTTCTCAACTTGCTGAATTGGAGAAACCAATGACTCATCCTCTAACTGTTGCTTCTTAATCTGCTCTACCCAAGTCGGTCTCACTTGTAATTCTGCCAATAAGCTTCCATCATCATACAAACTTAGACGAGCAAACGTTGCCTTCAACTCCGCCACAGTCCTTCGACTTAACGCATCAGCCACAACATTTGCTTTTCCTGGATAGTACTCGATCGAACAGTCACAGTCCTTTAACAACTCTATCCACCTTCGCTGCCTAAGATTCAACTCCTTTTGAGTCAGCAAGTACTTAAGACTCTTGTGATCAGTATAGACGATGCATTTCTCCCCATACAAGCAATGCCTCCATATATTAAGTGCGAAAATCACCGCTGCCAACTCCAAGTCATGCGTAGGATAGTTCACCTTATGAGGCTTGAGCTGTCTGAAGCATAAGCGACCACTTTACCCTCTTACATCAACACGCAGCCCAAACCTACATGTGACGCATCGCTGAACACCGTGAAATCCTTACCAGACTCTGGCTGAATCAATACTGGCGCTTCTGTCAAAACCTTTTTCAGTTTCTCAAAAGCCTCTTGCTGCTTATTTGTCCAGACAAAAAGTGCTCCTTTCCTTATAAGTTTCGTTAACGGTGCTGCCAACATAGAAAATCCTTCCACGAATCTCTGATAATAACCTGCCAACCCCAGAAAACTTCGGATCTTTGTTACCGACTTTGGTGGCTTCTATTCCAGAATTGCCTCAATCTTTCGAGGGTCCACCTTGATCCCTTCAGCAGACACAACATGCCCCAAGAAAGTGACTTCCCTCAGCCAAAACTCGCACTTACTAAACTTTGCATAGAGTTGGATTTCCCTTAGCACTTGCAGCACAACACGAAGATGCTCATCATGCTTCTCTTCCGTTTCCAAATACACCAAGATATCATCAATAAAAACAACTACGAACCGATCCAAATATGGCTGGAACACCCGATTCATTAAATCCATGAATGCTGCCGGTGCATTAGTCAAACCAAAATGCATTACCAGAAACTCGTAATGACCATATCGAGTCTAGAATGCCATCTTATAAATATCCACTTCTTTGACTCTCAACTGATGATATCCTGACCGAAGGTCGATCTTAGAAAATACCGAGGCTCCTCTTAGTTGATCGAACAGATCGTCGATTCTTGGTAACGGATACTTGTTCTTGATGGTCAGTTTATTCAACTGCCGATAGTCTATACACATCCGCATAGTCCCATCTTTCTTCTTTACGAACAACACCGGTGCGCCCCACGGGGAAACACTTGGTCTTATAAATCCCCTATCCAACAACTCTTGAATCTGAGCTTTCAATTCCACCAACTCCTTTGGTGCCATCCTATAAGGCGCAATGGACACAGGAGAAGTACCAGGTAACAAGTCGATTCCAAACTCGACTTCTCTGTTCGGAGGTAATCCAGGAAGTTCCTCTGGGAATACATCTTGAAATTCCTTAATGGTCCTAACTGACTCTACCGTTATCTCCTCCAGTTCAGTTTGACTTACAAAAGCCAAGTACGCCTCACAACCTTTCCGCATCAACTTCTCGGCCCTTAAAGCCGAAACAACATTGGACAAATAATTCCTTCGCTCCCCTATGACCATTATCTCCTCATCTTTGGCAGTTCTTAGTACCATTCTCTTTGCAGCACAATCCAACGTCGCCTTATGCTTAGTTAGCCAATCCATTCCCAAGATAAGATCAAAATCCCCAAATGGCAGCTCCATCAAATCTCCTTCAAAAATCTTACCTTGTGTCTCTAAAGGCACCGCCCTAAAGAGTTTATCTACCTTAACCGAGTGTCCTAATGGGCTTATCACCGATACCCACTCACAGTCTCCTCAGGAAACACACCCAATTCCCCAGATACATCACAAGCAACATACGAGTGAGTGGAACCTACATCAATCAAAGCAGTGCAAGGCGTACTATGAATGAAGAATGTACTGGTTATAATATCAGGAGTGTCACCCTCCTCACGACGCCGTGCAGCAAAAACCAATCCCGGCTGTCGAGCTTCAGCATGTCCAGTACCCCTGCCAGGTGCCCCACGTCCTCGTTCATTACCATTGCCACCTCTACCTTGCCCACGGCCTCTCTGTGGTGGTGGTCCTCCTCGCTGTGGTTGGACATCCCTTTGTTCCGCAGCTAGTTCCTGAGCTATTCTCCGAGGACATTCTCTGAACTTATACTCCTTGGACCCACATCGAAAACATGCTCCAGTTCATTTCCAGCACTCCCCCATATGCACCTTACCACAGTCCTTGCAAGCTTGCGGTCTAAAAGTATTTACTGGAACTGCTCAAACCGGTTCCTCCATCCTTGCTCTTTTAACGTTCCGATTCGTAGCACTCGAGGGTCTAAAATCCCTCTTAAATCTGGGTCGATCCTTCTCACGATTCTGCCACTCAGTCCATCTTACCTCCTCGGCTATCTTAGCCTTCTCTACCAATGCAGCAAATCACGCTCCCTTTGTGGAGCTATCAATATCCTAAGCTCATCGTGGAGGCCATCCTCAAACCGAACACTGCGCTCATACTCAGTTGCAACTATCCCGCTGGCATATTGACTTAGCCTCAAAAATTCTGCCTCATACTCCGCGACAGTCTTATTACCCTGAGTCAGATTCAAAAATTCCTTCCGACGGGCATCCATATAACTAGATCCAACATACCTCCCCTTAAAAATAGTTTTGAACAATTCTCAGGTTACTCCTTCAATCGGGGTACTCTCTCTCACGGTGATCCACCATCGATATGCCTTGTCTCGTAGCAGCGACACAGCCCCCTTCAGCTTTTGCTCTACAGAGCAATCTAAATCGTCCATGATTCGCTCTGTTGCTTCTAGCCAATATTCAGCCACATTTGGGGATACTCCAGATACACCCCTAAAAACTTCTGCTCCGTTAGCCCGAAGTCGCTCGGAGATGGATCCCCTATTCACTGTCCCAATGCTAGCTCCAGCAACTCTTTCTAAAACCCTTAACATGGCTTGGGACAAAGCATCATCCCTCGCAGCCCGATCATAAGACCTAGTCTCAGTTGCTTGTGGCACGGATGCCTCCTCAGCTGGCCTATGCCCTGAGGATGAAGATTTAGCTTGTACCCTTCCGCAACCACGACCGCGGCCTCGTCCACGAGTTCCTCTTGTACTCATATCGACTTATCTCATTACGAATTTTATGATAATAGTATAATGTTCAATTGTTTATTACGGAATATCTTATGGAAATATAGCAGTTCAAGGATTGTTTTCTCATCGTCGTAGCCTAGCTACAGTTTCATTCCTACAGTTTTTTTCAGTTCTACCCTATCTAAAGTATAGTAGGGTCTCAGTTCTATTTATAGCATCATATCAATATCACATAAAAAGAGTATACTTACAGACTTGGTGCCGGGGATTCAATGCCACTTCATTCTCCAAACCAAAAAACCGCAAACCATGTATTTAATCACAAAAAATAGATTTTCTTAAAATTTGCAAAAAAAATATCTTTGTTTTGAAATTCTCGGTTTTAGACCCGTTTTAAAAACCCAGAAAAACTTAAACCATTTTATCATGTATACCTTTATAAAACATTTTTGAGAAAATCTTTTCAAAACTATTTCCAAAAAATACCCTTCTTGGTAAATTTTTTTCGAAAAGTTTTTCAGACCCGATCCATAGCCGAGTTTTGCAACCTAGGCTCTAATACCACTAAATGTAACACCCCAAACCCGGCCCAGACGTTATGGCTGAATCTGACGTGCCACATTGAATTTAAAAACCCATGTTTCGTTTTGGTGCGTTAAAAACTGACTTTTGTTAAGGTAACAAAGTGAATGGAAGCTGGGCACTAGGTAGGAATCCCTAACAGAGGAGGTGAGCCATAAAGGCTGCTTAAGTACCAAGCTCTTCGAATGGATCCAATCCTAGACATACCCACAACCATTGCCACACTTGGTTATATCGATTGGAAATTTATTTAAGTGGATATCTCTGAGAAATCGGATAATCGTAATGTTGTGTCGTTTGGAAAACAAGTGTCGTTTTGAAAACGTGTTCTAAGTCTCGTCCATTTATTATCAACCAGTTTAAAGTTATTAAAAATAAAATAATCCCAGAAAAGAAAGAAAATAAAGTTAAAATGGCCTTATTACAACCCAAAAATAATTAATAAATAAAGCAAACTTTAATGAAAACCAAACACTTATTCAAAAGCCCAAAAGCGATCACCGTGGCCACTCTGAATCCCCTCGGGCTCTAAGTCCCCAAATCAAGGCTCACCTACATGGTTAAGGAAAAGGGGTGAGTTTGGAAACTCAATGCGTAACAAGCCCCTTTCAGAGCCCAAAGCAATATCAGCCTGTTGGGCCTAAGCCCAACTTCAATCTCAGCGTATATTGGGCCGAAGCCTTTTCATATTTCATGTTACTGGGCCGAAGCCTTTACTGTAAATGGTATGGCCCATAGGCCCATTTCAATATCACATGTAATATCAATGAATGTATGTAAGCCCATTTGAGGAGACTACTCAACCCACCATCTGCTACTCTCCACCCGTACCAACCAACACACCACTGGCAGCATAGCTGCTTTATCATATATCTAGAGGCCTAGCCTCTTTAATAACTGGGGCAAAGCCATTTTCGGTAAACCAGGGCAAAACCCTTTTTCAATAAACTAGGGCATAAGCCCTTTTGCACTTCCTCCATCCATATAAAAACCCAACCCAATGCATTTATGAATACATCATGTGCATATCATACATATTATGTGCATATCATACATATCATGTGCATATCATATCAATCATGTATATCAAAATCCCATGTATCAAATTATAAGTAAACCCTAGGGGTATAACGGTCATTTTTACCTAGGGGCAAAACAGTCATTTTCATAATATAAGGGTAATTTCATAATTTTACCAAATATTAGGGTTTTCCGTGTTCATTATTAGTTACTAACCATTCATATGTTTTGAACAGCGATTCTGGCCTATTTTTCGCCATACCGAGTTATTGGGCCCGAAACCCCTAATGGGCCCTACATAGCCGATTTAGTCATCTAGGCCAATTTAGCCTAGTCCATAATGTTGTTACCAGTCTTAATGCACAATTTAACAGGTTTTCATTTTCTACCAATTTTACCCAAATGGGTCCGAAAGCCCATTGGACCCAACTTCAGCCCCTCGAGGCCCAACTTACCGTAATGCCAAAAATCATGCCCTTACCTTTTCCAACGTTCTCAATCATCAACCTAGCGAATCTAACTAACCGATGAGCGTTCACTTGCTCACAAGTCCTCGAAATGCCAGAATTTTGGCATTTCTGCTTTTCCGCATTTAACATTTCAAGCTATGAAAAAGGGTTCGTTACACACCTGTTTTGCGATATTCCTCGATGAGATCTCCTACACGATTTCTCCTATAATCAACCGTTAATAGATCAGCTCACAATAATAGAACCAAATCGAGAACCATCTATTAACAATACTTACACATTCGGCCACCCTCTATAATGGCCTTAGAATCCATACCTTTACCGAAGTTGATGACTAGATCTAGCCACTCCGATGATCCCAGCTAATCCAAGTCGACACTATGCCTTGCAGCTCCTCCACTATACAAACCATAAAAAGATTAAAAGAAGAACCTAATAAGGCCTATACCCACATTCAGCCACTTCCCTAACCTATAGGGGTTTCGGCTTTTCTTAACCTCTATAATACCGAATTGATTAAGGCCACGAGCACTTACCAAGGTTCACCTACCCAAATGATTCCAATCCCATGCTAACTCTGATTCAACGCAGTCCCAGCTCCAAAACACTAGCAGAAATCGCACCACAAGGATCCTAAGAATCGGCCACCAATTCACCTAAGGGTGCTGTGCTTTCGGCTTTTGGGTCACTGAAGAAAGAGTGGTTATGGTCCAAAAAGGGTGTTGACAAAAGAGTTGAAAGGCTTTTGAAATAACAAGAATCGGCTAAAAAGAAAAAGAACAAGTGTATACCTTTATAGATAAACTGACTTCCCTTGACTCCTTCGGGATTTGGCTTGTTGCTATTCGGTTAGCAATGGAAAGAATGATAGGTTTGGATTTTACTATAAATGAAAGAGAGGAAGAATGAGAGGAAAAAAGTTTGTGGAAGAAATAATGGAAGAGAAATGAGAGGGATTTGCTTAAGAACAACCGGCACAAGTGAAAAGAAAGAAAAAAACAAGAAAAAATGCCACCCTAAAACCCCAATAGCCGAATTTGCTCTAAACCTTCCCCTTGACCGGCCACCACTTCTCCCAATTCAAATCTCCTAAAATCTCTCCTAGATACGCTCCCCCTTATCTCTCCATCATCCCTAAAATCTCTCCCCTTATCACTCCTTAATCCATGCACTTGATTAATTCAAACTCCTCCAACAGAATCCACTTGGGTTCCAACGCCTACCCTTCCTGCACATAAAAATAAATAACATTATTTGCCAACACAGGGAATCGAACCTAGGTCTTCCTCTATGCTGCACATGCTACCTTTTTAGGAGCTTAGTGGCGTCACCCTTGCCACTTTACCAAAGCTTTTTTTGTGATACATTTTACCCACAACTTTACATAAGGTCATCTAGCCAGTACCCCTAACTCTTAAGTCCTAATTTCAAAAATTCTACCGGGTTTTGGCCAACATAGGGGCCTTCCATAAGCCCATTTACATACTCAAATTATGAATTTCACAACCACAAACCAAATTTTTAAAAACTTTACTAAAATATTGAGAATCGCGAAAAAACCCGAAAATCAGGATGTTACACTTCTTTTCTCATTCTACACTCTCTAAAGTGTTTCTTACCACAATGCTCGTAAAATGGTTTCTTAATGTCCCGTACATTTCCTAAACTAATCAAAGTTGTGGCTTGAGGCCTTTGATAACTCTATTTAAACATTTCTCTTTCTGAGCAATCTCTTTTTAGATGTTCTTTGGATCTGCATTTTAAACAAGCCCCGCTTTTAAACCTGCACTCACTTTTATGATTTTTCCCACAATATTTGCAAACTGCTTTGTCCATATTGTGACTATTCCACGGGACACCTGAAGAAGTGGAGAGCTAACTTTGGAGATTTCTTTACTTTTTAAGTAGAAGTATTGAATTTGACCTGGCTGTACTGCATTTCCCAAAATCTCTAATCTTGAACCCATCTGGCTTTTTCTTAATACATTCATTTTTATTTTTTCCTTTACATTCATCTATCTCATGTTTACTGAATTTATCAATCATAAGTCATTTATCACTTACCTTTTTAATATTCTGAGGACAAGGGGTGCTGAGTTAGACACTACTGGGGGTAGAGGTTGTAATTGCGGTTGTGGAGCTGAAAAGGTAGCTCTAAAGTATTGGGTAAACTACTAGTTCAACAATTAGAAAAAGGCATCTCTTGCCTCATTCCCTAACCCTTGTTGAACGAGTACATTACTATCAATCTTATCAGGTAGTGGTACAGCACGATTTAATTCGGCCAACATAGCTTATCTTTAAGAAGACGGAGTCAGATCATATCAGAAGGCATCACACTATCACAATTTAATATGGCATATACTTTCTAGACTCAACACGCTTTATATTCAATCTTAGAATCAACTAAACTGTAGCTCCAATAGCACTAAATGTAACACCCCTCACCCAACCCGATCCTCAGGTCTGAGCTCCAGGATACTACATTCGTTGCCGGAGCAACTTCCATCAAAATACAATAAATATATCAAACAAACAAACATTTATGACTTAATTACATTCATAATATGATTCAGAACTAAGTTTGAACTTTAATCGAGCTTACAAAAGCTCCCTTTTTTTTTACTTGAGTATGAAATAGGACTGAATTGCAAAGTTTTGAAAATCTAAGGCTCACGCCATGACATCATCTCCTCCTTGTCACAACATCGGTACTTCTCGTCCACTATTATGCACTAGGGTCTAATTACTATTTAGAACCTTAAATAAACATTAATCATGCATTTTTTCCATTAAAAATCAAAAGCGATTAACTTTTATAGTTTTTACGATTTAGTCCTTTTTCCTTAATTAACCATCCAATCATTAAAATTTCTGAACCAAACTTCAACACACTAAAATAATAAATCTGTAAATATTTAATAAAAATATTTATGGGCTCGGTTTATAAAAATGAGGTCTCAAAATCTCATTTTTTAAAATCACTTAACTTTAGGGATAAACCACTTGTGCTTAACTTTTCGTTCAATTAACAAAAATTTTCAAATCAATATTTAATAAAACATTATAATTCAAGTCATAAATATTAATAAATAATCTTTACAAACTCACTCATCAGAATTGTAACTCTAAAACCATTGTTTCTAACACTACTGAAAAATGGGTTATTACATATCGGTTAAGTATTTTAGCCAAAAAAGTAGCTAATTAAAACCCCGGGCAGAGGAGAAGTAAATTTTCTATGTCGAATTCAAATAATTACAAGGAGTATAGACTGCATCTATTTATAGGTTTAGAAAACCTTATTCTAATCAACATCTAATAGAAGTAATGCCGTAAGGTTAAAACACCTTATTCAAATCAATATAAAATAGAGGAAGTAAACTTCTATACGGATTCTTCTTGTACAGCTTGTACCGTATCTTGCCACACTTGTGGATCCCCTTATCTTGCCACTTGTAATTTATTTTAATAAGAATTTAAGTTTCAACTCTAACAATAATAATGTAAGTGGGAAGACAAAAAAATTGTCATCTTCCCCAAGCCACCACCGTTCGTTAAAGAAGAAGAAAAAAGGAGAAGAAAATGCCATAGCTAAGTACATTCGACCATTAAAAATTCATAAGGTAAATTAATTTAATTTCATGTTATTTTTGTAGATTTATGATTATCAGAGCTTGATTTAGCTAGCTCATGTATCAATTTGTTCAATGGTTAAGTTTTTAGCATGTTGCCATTGTAGAGAAATGAATTAATTAGGCTTGAATTTGATAGATATTAAGCTTAGATCATGAAAAGAACTAGATTGTAAAAATAATAAAGCTTGTTATATAAACTTTTAACATTAGGGAATAAATTGAATAAATTGAAAACCTGCCATGAAATTATGTTGTGAATAGAATGTATAGGGTCCCTGACAAAAGAATGTGAAATCAGATTTTTATCCGGTGCTAGATATGAAAAGATACATATATCACTAGTATAGGGACTAAATTGAATAAAATGAGAAATATGTTTGGCCTTGTATTTGAATGTGAATTGAATGAAACTTGATCTTGTTTTTTTTATTGAATAATTGAACGTAGCTAAAGAAGACGTCGGGTCATCGAGAGAGAAAGGAAAGGCGAGAGCCTAGATGAATAACCTTAATTATTGGTTTGCACTTTTATGATTCGAGTTCAATACATAGATACATATCATATACATATTCATATACACATATATGTTACTGTCACAAATCTACCTATTAAGGTAAGTGTATTACTATTTCCTAACTCGGTTTATGCATGGTGATATCAAATGTCAAGAATTGGATTGAATTGAATATAATGTAAAAAGGTGTGATACTAATGATATATGATATGTGATACAAAAATTATGTGAATTATGCTATACGATATTGGATATATATATGAATTAATGATGAAATATGGTGAATTGAGTTTAAATAAATATGGTATGAAACTTTGACATATTGAGAATTGAATTCAAATATGAATATATCTTAAACGAGTATAAAATGAGCTTGATAATGTCAAGTAATTACAAATTGATGAAATGAATTTTGGTTATGATATTGAATATATATAATAATGTGTAATTGGATATTTGGTATCTTGATAAGCGCTAAAAGTAATATGTTTTAACCTTATTCTTAATGCGTTTTTTGACGATTACCCGATGTTAATTGTGAATTTTATACTTTTAGTCCTTTAAATTTATGTTTTAATGCTTAATAAAGCACTTAGGAGTAAAATGATTGAAAAACGAGTGAAATTGGAGCATTAGAGCAACCTACAAGAGCCACACGAGTTGGAACATTCCACACGATCGTGTGACCCACACAGGTGTGTGGTAGGCCGTGTCGATTTCACAGAATTGCATACCAAACAATGAAAAATTGTGATTTTTAGGTTTTTCAGGCATTTTAAGACATATATATGAAAAAAATAAGAAGATAGGAGTGAATTCTCAGAGAATATTCAAGAAAACAACTCACAAAACACCATTGAAGCCAAATCTAAAGTATACTTCCGTCAAGATTGAAGATTCCCATTGATAAACCATAACTTATACATATTTTTATCCCACGCTCAGTACATTTACGGATGATTTCTCCTTAGAATTGGTGAATTCGATGCTCTTAATTCTTTAATTTCATGTTTTATACTTAGGTAAGCACATGAGAGTAAAAGGAACGAGAAACGGGTCGAAAACGGAGAAAATGGGCCAACATAGGAAATCAACACGGCCTAGATTTCGTCACACGGGTAGACCACACGCCCGTGCCTATGTAACAGCCTTGAACACGGATTAAAGAAATCGCACACGGGCGTGTCTTGTCGAGCCCAAGTTTAGTTTTATTCAGAAAAGGCCACTCTTGAGGGCTTTTAGGCATTCTAAAGCCTATTTAAACATCGAAGGAGGCACTTAGAAGGGGAACACAGAGGAGGCAATGAATTACTCAAAGAAAGCCGATTGATCCATCTCAGAAGCCAGATTCATCGTCAAGACTGAAGATCTCCCTTCAATTTCCTTCAGAAGTTTTGGGTTTTCTTTATTTTTGTTATCTTTATTCTTTTGAGATGTTTTCTTTCATAATTCTGAACTAAACCCCCTAAATACCTAAGGGGAATGAAACCTAAGACGGATCTTGTTATTATTATCTGAATTGTATTGTAAATATTTAACTTGTTCTTAATTATGTGTTCTTAATTCTTGTTTTAGTATTCCAGGATATTGATTCAAGTTAATGTGCTTATTCAGAGGAGCAAAAGCCCCTATCTAAGAGTAAATTTGTCGTAATTAAGTGGAGTTGATTGCATGCCTAGAGATAGGGTAACAAGATTTTTTCGGATTTGGGTGACACCTAATAAGGAAGTCCATAGATCGAGTTAATGCAACACTAGGGTGTTAATTATAAAGAGATTTCAATTAATCAACCTAAGGTTAGATGTTATTAGTCTCGAGAGAGATAATAATATAACTTAGGGATTTTTACGGATCAAGTCAAATGAATAAATCATCTGATTAAGAGTCAAATAACAAGTGAAGTCTGGGTGGATTTTTCCTTGGATATTGTCTTAATCAATCGAGCTTTCTCAAAAGCTTTTCCCCAATTTTCTCTCTGTGCACCCTTAGTTTAGTTAATTAGTTTAGATAAACAAATCCTTTAATTTTTAGGCTAGATAATAAAAAGAAAGTAATTACTAGTACTCTTGGTTCCTTTGGGATCGACAACCCGGTCTTGCTAAAGCTATACTACTGTTTGATAGGTACACTTGCCTTCATCGTGATAATAGTTAGTTTCAAGAACGATTAATTATAATTTTTTAAAACCTGTCGTGAATATCACATATCAAGTTTTTGGTGCCGTTTTCAGGGAACTAAGATATTAGGAACACTCAATTTTTATTCCTTTAGCCATTTTACTTTATTTCCAATTTAAATTTTTATTTTATTTTCTAATTTTCTCTTTTATTTGCTTCTAGCAGTTTTTTTATAGTGTATGACTAGAAGAAACCCGTTGGGACCATTACTTTTTGATAGTGAGATCAATTGCACAGCTCATAGAAACCGAAGAGAAATAAGGTGAAGCTTAAGATACACAGAGGGAGAGCAAGAGGACGATATTCAAACCACAACCGAGGAGATGGCTGAAAATTAGGAAAATCTGCTACCTCTTGCGATTGCCGCTGATCCAGTAAATTAGAATCATGCTCCACACACTATGTATGATTATGCTAAATCGAATGTAACAGGAACTGAGTCAAGTATAGTTAGGCTTGCTATTGCTACAAATAGTTTTGAACTGAAACCTAACACGATTCAAATGATACAGCAATTTGTTCAGATTGATGGTTTGCAGGATGAGGATCCAAACAATCACTTGGCGAATTTTCTAGAGTTTTGCAACACATTTAAAATCAACGGCGTTTCTGACGATGCCATAAGCCTTCGGTTATTTCCCTTTTCATTAAAGAATAAGGCTAAATAGTGGTTGAACTCGTTACCACGAGGGTCAATCACTACTTGGGAACAAATGACCAAAAATTTTTTACTAAAATATTTTCCACCGACTAAAACGGCTAAATTAAGAAATGATATCTCTTTTTTTGTGTAGATGGATCTAAAAACACTCTACGATGCATGGGAGAGATACAATGATCTGCTGAGAAGGTGCCCTCACCATGGGTTACCACTCTGGCTACATGTTCAAACTTTTCACAATGGCCATAATCCTTCAACTAGACAGATGGTTGACGCAGTCGCTAGTGGGACTATCAATAATAAGACACTTGAGGATGCTTATGAATTTATAGAAGAGATGTCACTGAATAATTATCAGTGGCAAGTCATGAGGACAAAGCCAACGAAAACAGTTGGTGGTTTCAACCTCGATGCGGTTACTATGCTATCTAACCAGGTAGAACTCATAAATAAAAAGATTAATGGATTGTGTGGTTCTACTCAAGTACATCCAGTAATGCAATACAATACAAATGGAGGTGGAACGAGCAATTCAGAATAGCTACCTTATGGCCTGAACATGGAACACAAGCAACTAAATTTTCTGGGTAATAATCTTTGACCTCAAAATAATCCTTATAATAACACTTACAATGCAGGTTGGAGGAACCACCCAAATTTCTCATGGGGAGGCCAAGGAAATCAGAGACCACAACACCATCCAGGCTTCCAACAACAACCTTACAAGTAAGAGAAAAAGTCAAACCTTGAAGAGATGATGTCAAAATTTATTTCAGTCACGGAAACCCATTTTCAGAACACTGAAATTGCACTTAAAAATTAGCAAGTGTCGATCTAAGGACTCGAGAATCAAATTGGGCAGCTGGATAAGATGATTTCAGAAAGACCACCAGGAAGTTTACCTAGTAACACCGAACTTAATCCAAAAGAGCATGTGAAAGCAGTTACACTAAGGAGTGGGAAAGTGTTAGGTGAATCCGAAAAGAAGCCACCATAAGAAGCTAAAAGAGACAAAGGAGAAGAAGAAAAACTTGAAAACAATGACAATCCAATGCTAAAGGAATATAAACCACCAATCCCATATCTAGCAAAGTTGAAGAAAGACCGCATAGATGCACAATTCGATAAATTTTTTGAACTTTTTAAACAACTGCATATTAACTTACCTTTTGTTGAAGCTATATCGCAGATGTCTACATATGCAAAATTTTTAAAGGAGCTTCTAACAAACAAAAGGAAGTTTGAAGACTTATCTACGGTGGAACTTAATGAGGAGTGTTCGACCATAGTTCAAAATAAACTGCCAACTAAACTGAAAGACCTAGGAAGTTTTACTATTCCCTGCTTAATTGGTAGTTTGAATGTTGATAAGGCACTAGCTGATTTAGGTGCTAGCATTAATTTAATGCCATATAAAATGTTTAAACAACTTGGTCTTGGGGAACCTAAACCCACTAGGATGAGTATTCAATTAGCTGATAGATCTGTTAAATACCCTAGGGGAATTATAGAGGATATACTTGTAAAAGTAGATAAATATATATTCCCTATTGATTTCGTTGTGCTTGACATGGATGAGGATGTTGAAGTGCCTTTAATCTTAGGTCGTCCATTTTTAGCCACTGCCAGGGCTGTTATTGATGTAGGTGATGGTAAATTGGTACTTAGAGTAGGTGACAAAGAGATTATCTTTAAAATTTATGATGCCATGAGATTTTTTAGGGAACAGGATGACTTATGTTATTTTATTGACTCTATTGATTATGCTACTCAATATTCTTTTCAGGAAATCATACATAAGGACACATTGGAACTGTGTCTTGCCCAAAGAGATGAGGGGGTGATAATTCTGAGATAGGAACTGAACTGAATCCCAATGAGCCCTCCCCAAGACCAGCAGAATATGAGGATATTAAGGTAAATGATGAACTTAAGCAAAAACCCTCTATTGAAGAACCTCCCAAATTGAAACTTAAACAATTGCCGAATCACTTGGAATATGCATTCTTTGGAAATAACTCTACATTACCGGTAATTATTGCGTCTAATTTGCAACCCAAAGAGAAAGATGAATTACTCCAAGTCTAAAGAGAGCATTAAAGGGCCATAGCTTGGAAATTTTCTGACATAAAAGGGATCAGTCCTTCTTTTTGCACCCAAAAATTTTTAATGGAAGACGAATATAAGCAATGCGTGCAAGCCCAAAGACGATTGAACCCTAACATAAAGGAAGTTTTTAAAACTGAGGTAATTAAACTCCTAGGTGCTGGAATTATTTATCCTATTTCTGACAGTTCTTGGGTAAGTCCAGTGCATGTTGTTCTTAAGAAAGGAGGCATGACTGTTGTAGCCAATAAGAAAAATGAATTAATCCCAACAAGGACAGTCACAGGTTGGAGAGTTTATATTATTATAGGAAGCTAAATGATGCCACGAGAAAAGATCACTTCCCCCTTCCATTCATTAACCAAATGTTGGAAAGATTGTCAGGACACATGTAATATTGCTTTTTAGACGGACTCTCTGGCTATTTTCAAATCCCAATAGCTCCTGAAGATTAAGAAAAGATGACATTTACATGTCCATACGGTACATTTGCTTATCGTAGAATGCCTTTTGGATTATGTAATGCTGCTGCTACTTTTCAGCGTTGCATTATGGCCATTTTTGACAAACTTGTAGAAGACATCATGGAGGTATTTATGGATGATTTCTCGATTTTCTGTAATTCTTTCCCTTTTTTCCTTAAAAATTTAAAACGAGTCTTAATAAGATATGAGGAAACAAATCTTGCACTTAACTGGGAAAAATGTCATTTTATGGTTCAAGAAGGTATTGTGTTAGGACATAAAATTTCTAGTAAAGGGATTGAGGTTGATAAATCTAAAATTGAAGCCATTGAGAAACTACCACTTCCTAATTCGGTTAAGGCTATTAGAAGCTTTTTAGGACATGTTGGGTTTTATAGAAGATTCATTAAAGACCTTTCTAAAATAGCTAAGCTTTTGACTAAATTACTATAAAAAGATGTGCCTTTTAATTTCGATCAGGAATGTTTAAAAGCATTTAGTACTTTAAAGGATAAATTGACTAAGGCTCCAATTATAATTGCACCTGATTGGAATTCACCTTTTGAACTAATGTGCAATTCAAGTCATTTTGCAGTAGATGCAGTTTTGGGACAGCGAAGAGATAAGCATTTCCAACCTATCTATTATGCTAGCAAAACTTTGACGGCCGCACAAGAAAACTACACCACCACGGAGAAAGAGCTGCTAGCTGTGGTTTTTGCATTCGATAAATTTAGGTCATATCTAATATTGTCCAAATTTTTCGTTTATACTGACCATTTTGCTCTTCGCTACCTCTTAACTAAGACTGATGCAAAACCTTGACTCATCCGATGGATTTTATTATTGCAGGAATTTGACTTGAAGATTAAGGATAAGAAAGGAGCCAAAAACTTCACGGCGATCATCTTTCTAGGCTTGAAAATTCAAGTACCAAAGAGCTAAACAAAGTTGAAATAAATGATTCATTCCCTGAAGAACAATTTTTTACTATATCTGATTCTGAGGTACCTTGGTTTGCTAACATTACAAATTTTTTAGCTGCTAACATTATCCTAAAAGGGTTGACACATTAGCAAAAGAAACGATTCTTTACTGATGTGAAAAACTACTTTTGGGAAGACCCTTTCCTTTTTCGTATATGCACAGATCAAGTCATTAGGAGATGCGGTACAAGGACAGAAGCATTGAAGATCTTGGAACATTACCACTCAGGACCGACTGGAGGACATTACAGTGGAAATAAGACCGCATATAAAATACTCGAATCAGGTTTTTATTGGCCCATTCTATTCAAAGATGCCAACATGTATGTTACTTCTTGTAACAAATGCCAAAGGACAGGTATATCTCCAAACATGCTGAAATGCCCTAGACATATATGCTCTCATGTGAAATATTTGATGTTTGGGGTATCAACTTCATGGGTCCATTCCCCAGCTCATTCGGGAATAAATACATATTATTAGCCGTTGATTATACGTCTAAATGGGTGGAGGCCCAAGCTTTACCTACTAATGATGCTAGAGTGGTAGTACAATTCCTTAAGACACTCTTATCTCAATTTGGAACCTCTAGAGCAATTATCAGTGATAAAGGTACCCATTTTTATAACGCCCAATTTGATAAGACCCTTAAGAAATATGGAGTTCACCACAGAACAGCTACCCCTTATCATCCTCAAACTAGTGGACAAGTCGAAGTAGCAAACCGAGAGCTCAAACATATTGTAGAAAAGACAGTAGAGTCAAACAGGAAGGACTGGGCGATGAAAGTAGATAATGCTTTATGGCTTATAAAACTACTTGTAAGATCCCCATAGGAACATCCCCTTATAAACTTGTTTACGGAAAAAGTTATCATCTACAGTTTGAGTTAGAACACAAGGCATTCTGGGCTATAAAATTTCTAAGCCTTGATCCCAAACTTACAAGTGAAAATAGGTTGATGCAGTTGAATGAGTTAGATGAGTGGCGAGCCAATGCATATGAAAATTCGCGCCTATACAAGGAAGCAACGAAGCGCCGCCACGACTCTCGTTTGAAGCAACAAAGGCAATTTGAAGTTGGAAATCTTGTCCTGTTATACAACTCGAGGCTCAAATTATTTCTTGGAAAGCTTAAATCACGATGGTCAGGTCCTTTCATAGTCCAAACTGTGTTTCTATATGACACAGTAGAGGAAGTCATCCATCACAAGGCACTTTTAAGGTAAATGGACATCGTCTCAAACTTTATAACGGTGAGAATTTCAAAGATGATAAAGAGGAGCTACGACTTCACGAAGTTACCTAAATATACCTACAAGGTAGAGTCGAGCTTAGACTATAATAAGTACTTCTCGGGAGGCAACCCGAGCACTAACGGTGTTGACTCATTTAAATATTAGTTTTTAACATTTAATTCACTAACTGAGTCACTAAACATAGGATTTCTAGAACCACACGACCAGGCACACGGGTGTGCCTTAGGCCGTGTCCATACCACAGGAGGCAACACGACCGTGCAATACGGCTGTATGAAAATAGAATAAAAATGTTTCCCCAACACGGGATTCGATAAGTTGCCACGGCTGTGCGACATGGCCATGAGCAATCCTGCCAAATTAAGAGGGCGTGTGACACGCCTGTGCCCACCGATCGTGGTCGAGCCTGTCAAAACAACACGGGCGTTTGCTTGCGTACACGGGCGTGGGAGAAGCGAGTGAGGAATGACACGGCCGTGCAACATGGCCGTGTGCACCAATGCTCCCAATTTCGAAAAACCACAAAACGTACAGGCTAAAATGAGGGCACACGGGCGTGCCTCACGGCTGTGTGCCCCAATTTCTTTATAAACACCTATTATTTTTACATTTTTTTAATTTTAATTTTATCTTTATTTATATGTTGAAATTACTTTTTATTTCCCTTTAATACTATTTTTATTTTATCTTGAGATTTTATAATTTTTATTCGACTATTTCTTTACGAGTAATTATGCTTTTTTATATTTTCTAAAAGAAGTTCCTGATTATATCACAGTTATAAAGAGCTCCAAAGTTTGAAAAAGGCTCTCTATGACGACCATGTCCTACTCGACCACCACGATAACCTCTTCGCTAGACACTGTGGTTTTGGAACCCAGCCTGTACCACCACCGAAGTATCCTCCTCCAATCTCATCATTGCCTTGGCCGATTATTCTCTATAACTCCAATTCAAGGATTCTATTCATCATTCAGGAAGTCTCACTCCTCTCCCTATCTTATGATCTTATATCTATATAATGCAATAAATCTAACTTTGTACATTGAGGGCAATGTACATATTAAGTGTGGGGGGGTCTTTTATATCATTATTAGAAAAATCCCTGAATTTTGTCTTATTCTCATGTGATCTTCTCATATCATTATTGGAATGAATTTTGACTGATTTATGATTTTCTATTAATATGTCTTGAATTAAAACATAGGCATTTATGCATTAACGGTTTAAACTTTAAGGAATTAGAGAATCAAGCATGATAAGTTGATTTTTCAGTTTTAAAAATTTTTTAGGTTGTTTCCCTAAGTTCAGGTATTATCTTGAGTCGAAATTCACAGGTTTAGCATCAAAAAGCCATAATTTTTGTGAGATCTTGAAACCTTTAAGAGCATCTATTATTTCTTTCATGCTCATTTGTATTATTGCTTTGAGTGCGTCAATATTGATTTGTTATTCTAGAACTTACCTGATTATGCATGTCAAGATCACACCTTTGATTTGATACGTCGAGATGATAAAGACACTTAGGTTTAACCCACTCACTCCATAAAAGCCTACCTTCACAATTAACCCCTAGTGAACCCCCTTGAGCCTAACAACCTATTCACTGGTTTACCCTCAACATTAACCCTTAACCCATTATTGTTGAAATCCTCTAAATTAATTTGATCCCTATTTTTGTCGAGATTTGATTTGAATAAATTGCTTAGCTACGTTTTATTTTTGATAGATAGCCTATGTTATTTGACTTGTTCTTAAAAAAAATTACAATACATACATATATATTAGTAATAATTCTTTGTTTTTAAGCTTAAGTGTTTAATTCCATATTCTGCGAAGAAGCTCACTTGTAATCAATTGATGATTAGTTATTTTTCTAGTTAGGTAATTTTTCAATTCAATCTTGATTCTAACCTTTTCTTTCAGCTTATGACCATACCCCCTAACCAAAGCCACGTTACAACCCTTTAAAGACCTTTTGATTGATGTATCATCTCAATATAAAGTCGTGGAGATTTGATTTTCATGCAAGCCTATGGGAATAACTTTTCATATTGACTAATGAGTGCTTCATTTATTGTCCTTAAACATCTCGAGTGATTTGAGTGAATCTTTATTGAGGATGATAAACTTTGTGATATTTTGAATCAAAGGTAATCACTTAGATGAGGGGAGACACCTATGTTTTCGTGATAAAATGCTCAACTTGGAATTCTTGAAACTTTGATGTTCTTCTAGTTGAATTCTCAATGTATGATTACTTATGGTTTATTTTGAGATATTATTGATAGGGGTTATAAGTTGAGAAAAAATTATTTTGATTATGAGACAAATAAACGCTTAAGTGTGGGGGTATTTGATAAAGCGTAATTTATACATATTTTTATCCCACGCTTAGCACATTTATGGATGATTTCTCCTTAGAATTGGTGAATTTGATGCTCCTAATTCTTTAATTTCATGTTTTATACTTAGGTGAGCACAAGAGAGTAAAAAGAACGAGAAACAGGCTGAAAACGGAGAAAATGGGCCAACATGGGAAATCAACACGGCCTGGACTTCCTCACACGGGTAGATCACACACTCAAGCCTATGTAACAGCCTTGAACACGGATTGAAGAAATCGCACACGGACGTGTCTTGTCGAGCCCAAGTTTAGTTCTATTCGAAAAAGGCCACTCTTGAGGGCTTTTAGGCATTCTAAATCCTATTTAAACACCGGAGGAGGAACTTAGAAGGGGAACACAGAGGAGGAGGCAAGTAATTACTTAAGGAAAGCCGATTGATCCATCTCAGAAGCCGGATTCATGGTCAAGACTGAAGATCTCCCTTCAATTTTCTTTAGGAGTTTTGGGTTTTCTTTATGTTTTGTTATCTTTATTATTTTGAGATGTTTTCTTTCATAATTATTAACTAAACCCCCTAAATACCTAAGGGGAATAAAACCTAAGACGGAACTTGCTATTATTATCTAAATTGTATGATAAATATTTGACTATTTCTTAATTATGTGTTCTTAATTCTTGTTTTAATATTCCAGGATATCGATTCAAGTTAATGTGCCTATTCATAAGAGCAAAAGTCCCTATTTAAGAGTAAATTTGTCGTAATTAAGCGGAGTTGATTGCACGCCTAGAGATAGGGTGACAAGATTTTTTCGGATTAGGGTGAAACCTAATAAGGAAGCCCATAGATCGAGTTAATGCAACACTAGGGTGTTAATTAGAAAGAGATTTCAATTAATCAGCCTAGGTTAGACGTTATTAGTCTCGAGAGAGATAATAATATAACTTAGGGATTACGGATCAAGTGAAATGAATAAATCGTCTGATTCAGAGTTAAATAACAAGTGAATTCTGGGTGAATTTTTCCTTGTGTATTTTCTTAATCAATCGTGTTTTCCCAAAAGCTTTTCCCCAATTTTCTCTCTGTGCACCCTTAGTTTAGTTAATTAGTTTAGATAAAAAATCCCTTAATTTTTAGGCTAGATAATAAAAAGAAAGTAATTACTAGTACTCTTGGTTCCTTTGGGTTCGACAATCCGGTCTTGCTAAAGCTATACTACTGTTTGATAGGTACACTTGCCTTCATCGTGATAATAGTTAGTTTTAAGAACAATTAATTTTAAAATTTTAAAACCTGTCGTGAATATCACGTATCACCCATTTGATTTCTTAAGAAGTTATCATGAGTTTCTTTGGTTCTTTCGATTATACTGTCTCTTGGATGCTTTTATTTTCATGCTTGAACTATTTTTCTAAATACCTAGAGAGATGAACCTTATGATGGATTCTGTCATTTGATTTTTATTTTACGCAATAAAACTTAGTTTCTTGTTCTCATTTATGTGTGCTTTATTCTTGGTTTAATATTTCTAGATTATTAATCCATGTTTGATGTGCTTAAATCAGAGGTTGAATAAACCCTCTTTAAGAGTAAATCTTGCATAATTGAGTGGAGTTTCATGCATTCCTAGAAATAGGAGGACATAAATTTATTGGATTAGAGTCAAATCTAATAGGGGAATCCATAGCACGAGTTAATGCGATAAAGGGGTTTTAGTTAGAAAGAAACTTCAATTAATCAACCTAGAGTCAGTTGCTCTTATGCTCGAAAGAGATATTAACATAATCTAGGGATTTATATGGATCAAGGTGTTAAGTAAAGAAATTGCATAATTTAGATTGATAGTGAAAAATGAAATCTAAGTGGAGTCTTTTGTGGATATTGTTTTGCTTCTTGGTTGTTAATCGATTACTTTCGTGTTTTATTCATTTTCTTGTTGGTTAATTAATTGGATTAGTTGATTTTAGTTTTAATCAATCACTCAAATTTTTCAATTAAATAATAGAAAGACAGTAATTACTAGTACTTTTACTCTTCGTGGGAACGGTATCTTTTCTCACCGTAGCTATACTATTAATTGATAGGTGCACTTGCCTTAGTCAAATTTTTAGTTAGTTTCACGACACATCAAGTTTTTGGCACCGTTTTCGGGAACTAGAATATTAGGAAAACTTTATTTCTATGAATTTAGCCATTTTATTTTAATTTTAATATTTTTTCTTTTAATTTAATTGTTACATTCTAATTTTTTTTCTTTTGTTTGATTCCTACAGGTTTTCTTGATTTATGGCTAGAGGCAACCCAATAGAATCGTTAATTTTTTTACTATGAGATCGAAAAAACTACTCACAAAAATTGTAGATAAGTTAGAGAAACAAGGCAAGGTCAACAAATTTTAATAGACGGTTAAGAGCAAAAGGACATTACTATGGAGATAGACAATAATCTTGTTAATCAGGAACCTCCTACTCTTAAGACTATGTCTGACTATGTTAAGCCCACTCTAATTAGGGTTAAATCGAGTATTACTAGACCGACTATTACTACAAATAATTTTGAGATTAAGCTAGACACAATTCAGATGGTGCAACAGTATGTTCAGTTTGATGGGACGAAAATCCAAATGCTCATTTAGCTAACTTTTTTTTTATTTTTGCGACACATTCAAGATCAATGGCATTACTGATGATGTCATACGCTTACAGTTATTCCCATTCCCTTTGAGGAACAAGGTAAAGCAGTGGTTGAATTCAATTCCACGGGGTTCCATCACGACTTAGGCTCGGATGACTAAAAAATTTTTGTTGAAGTATTTTCCATTGACCACAACAGCTAAGTTGAGGAATGACATCTCTTCTTTTACCCAATTTGAGCTTGAGACATTGTAGATGCATGGGAGAGATTTAAAGATCTTCTAAGAAGGTGCCCTCATCATAGGTTACCTTTATGGTTACAAGTCAAAACTGTTTACAACGGTTTGAATTCCTTGACTAGGCAGATAATTGATGTAGTAGTTGGTGGAACATTGAACAATAAAACAACTAAAGTAGCTCAAGAATTTATGGATGAGATGGCACTGAATAACTATCAGTGGCAAGTTTTAAGAACAAAGCCTACTAAGGTAGCTGATGTTTTTAATATGGATTCAATTGCTATATTGGCAAGTTAGGTGAAAATGCTAGGTAAAAAGATTGATGGTTTAAGTTGCAGTAAACAGGTGAATTAGATGATGCAATGCAATGCGATTGTAGTGAGGATGATCAATTCAGAATGTTTGCCCTTCAAGTCAAACATGGAGTATGAGTAAGTCGACTTTATGCGTAATGATTCTGGACCTCAGTATAACCATTACAATAATAATTATAATCTGGGATAGATGAATTGTTTGAATTTCTCTTGGGGTGGTCAAGGAAATCAAAGGTCACAACCCCTCCGGGTTTTCAACAACCTTATCAGCAAGAAAAGAACCCAAACCTGGAAGAGATGTTAATGAAATTTATTTCAGTAGTAGAAACTAGATTCCAGAACACTGAAACAACTTTTAGGAATCAAAAGCATCTATTTAGGGCTTCAAGAATCAAATTAGTCAGCTTGCTAAATTGGTTGTGGAGAGACAACAAGGCAGCTTACCTAGTAACTGAAACCAACCTAAAGGACCAACTCATTGCAATCACTGTACAAAGTGGAAAAGTGTTAGTCAAGCCTGAAAAGAAGCTAAATTTAGAGTTTTTGGGAAAAATGATGGGTTTGAGGAATGCAAGAAAAAGCATAAGCTAGTGGTCAGAGAATAAAAACCACCAATTTCATATCCAAAAAAGTTGAAGACAGAACGCATCAATGAACAATATGATAAATTTCTTGAACTTTTAAAAAAATTGCATATTAACTTACCTCTTTTTGAATCCTTTTAGCAGATGCTCAAATATACAAAATTTTTAAAGGAGCTGTTAACAAATAAAAGGAAGTTAGACGAATTATCCACTATGGAGCTCAATAAGGAGTGCTCGACCATTCTCCAAAACAAACTACCCACCAAGCTTAAAGATCCAAGGAGTTTTACTATTTCTTGTTTTATTGGTAGCTTAAATGTAGAAAGAACTTTAGTTTATTTAGGTGCTAGAATAAATCTAATGTCCTACAAAATGTTCAAACAACTTGGGGGGAACCAATACCTACAAGGATGAGTATTCAATTAGCTGACTGATCAATTAAGTATCATAGGGGTATCATTGAGGATGTATTTGTTGAAGTATATAAATTCATATTCCCTATTGATTTCGTTATATTGGACATGAATAAGGATGTTGAGGTACCCATGATTTTAGATCGACCCTTTTTAGCCACTACTAGAACTGTAATTGATTTGGATAATGGTGAACTTGTGTTGAGGATAGGTGATAAAGAGGTTACTCTTCAAACACGTGATGTTGTGAGAGAGATGATAATCATTATTTTGTTAATGTTAGTAATAATGCGGCTTAACATTCTTTGCTGGAAATAACTCACAAAAACGTGTTAAAGCCATATCCCTTTCAGGTGATAAAAATAAAAGGACGAGTGAAGAGAGAATGGTGCAACTAAATTAATTAGATGAATGGCGAACAAAGGCTGATGAGAACCCGAGAACATTCAAAGAAACAACAAAAAAATGCCATGGTATGCATGTAAAGAGGATAAACCAATTCAAGGTTGGAGATAAAGTGTTGTTGGAAAATTTAGATCCACGAATGTTCACTGATGAGCTTAAATCAAGATGGTCGAATCGTTTGTGGTACAAAACGTGTTTCCATACGGCACAATAGAGGTAATAAACCCTGATTTTGGCACATTCAAGGTATATAGATATTGTCTCAAACTTTATTTTAGTTGTAATATTGATAACGAGAGAGGGACCATGAGCTTGAAAAGGCAAGTCAAGCTTAGAATCTAAATAAGCTCTTTTCAGGAGGCAACCCGAGTGTTGTTTTTTCTATTATTTCATTTAACTTTGTTGCATGCTTAGTATGTTTATTTTTGTTGACTTAAAAAAATTAAAAATTAATTTTAAAAATTTAAATTAAAGAAAAAGTGGTCCACTTGGTCTGGGGTAAACCAGATAGCCTGGTGACACGACAGTGTGGCCTAAACGGCATGGGAACACATCCATGTACACATGGGCATAAAAATATTTCAGGAGCCACATGATCACAAAGAGTTACATGGCTCAAAAACACGGTTGTGTGACCCATACACCCCTTGACATGGCCGTGGGAGAAGAGTACAATAAACCCACACGGCCTGAATGAATTAACACAGCCTAGTTACATGGCGGTGTGGTACACACAGCTTAGATACTTGAGCGTGTCATGGAATTTTGTGACTGTTGGACCTAATTTTTTAAAAAAAATTGTGACACACACGGTTTGAGTGAAGTCACACGGCCTGGCGACATAACCTTGTGACTCACACACCCCTATACTCGATCGTGGGAGAAGCAAACTAAACCATCACACAGCTTGGGATAGACGACACGGCTTGGTGACACAAGGCCTAGATACACAGGCGTGTCACAAGCCATGTGAACACTGGAGCATATATGTTTTAAAAATTACATGTGACAAACGGATTTTACAGACTTACATAGTTGAGAGACACAACTTTGTAGCCCAACACGGGCCAAATAGACGACCGTGTCTTCTTTTTAAATCTGAAACCCTAACACTTTCATCCTCTTTTTTTGTGTTTGCTCTCCAGCCTTAACAACCATTGCACACTTTCAGTCACCGTTATTCCTCACGCACATTACAGTCGTTTTTCTACGTCGATAGGACCACCGCCCTTCTCCCTTTCTCCTTTAACCAATAGTCCCTTCTTACCATCCTTTTACAAACACCGAACACCCCCACCTTGTTGCTAATACATGTTTCACCTCTTTACCTCATTACACGAGCCACTCACCCTTTACTCATCCCTTTTCTCCCCAACCAAGGTTCACCCATGACCTCCAACCACTCCTCTCTTACCCTCCCTTTCTCATCCACTCCCCCCTCTTTTTTTCCCATCTCTCTCTTCCTATTCCCCCTCACGTCATCATTTCCCCCTCCCAATGAATCCATTTCCATCAGCCATTGTCAAGCACCTGACCCCGTACTTCCCTTTTTTCCCTTCCCTACTTACAATCATCGAACACCCCGACCGCGAACAACCCCCTTCCCCATTCTTTCCTCACATCACTACCCTCATCATAGCCCCACCTTTCCTCGCCAATAGACCCATTATTTTCCCTCGGACCGTTGCCAACCGTCTCCCCCCAACCACTGTTGATACCCACCCAACCGTCCATTTTCTTTGTTATTTTATTTTATTTAATATTTTTGTATTAGTTTTATTATTTTTATTCTTATATTTATTTTATTATATATTGTTATTATTAGTATTAATATTAATACTATTCTTATTCATATTTTTATGTCTATTTTTATTCTGCTCATTTAGATTAAAATAGAATTAGAATTTTTTTATTGTCTTTTGAATTATTTAGGTTTTAGTTAGGGATTTGATGTTCATGTACGGTAGATTGAACTTGGTCTATTGTGTTTCATATTTTGATTTGTTCCTGCACTATATTACCTTGTACTGGTGTTGATATATCTAGTTTTCGTATCTTATGTTAGGTACACCATGACAAATACTAAAGGAAGAACCAAGACTGCTATCCCTGCCTTTAAAAAGAGAAAGACACCGGGTGCATCCTCGTCCTCAGCCTCGACCACAGTGATGATTAAATTTGAATACTGTTTATTAAATTTAACTAAATTTGGATAGTGACGATTAAATTTAATTGAATGCAAAGAGTGATCCCTAATACAATTTAATCTATATGCAATTTAAATAAATGTATGAATGAAGGCTTTAGTAACAAAAACAATCAACATTAAATGGACTAGGATAATTATATTAATTAATTCAATTCACTTTCATCATGCTTAACATGTTCGGAATTACTTCCATGGCAACTCGATCTCTTATGGGTTTGGCAACCAAATTAAGTCCTCTCGAATCTTTTACAATATGCATGTTACTGATCATATTGGACTAAGAGTTTCTTAAAATTCATGCAAGGTCACAGGGACATTTAGTATTGCAACAATTTAATTACATAAACCTAAAAACCATGCAAGATAATTGAGCTAACTAAAGATATTATAAACCTCAACTTAGTCGGATTTAATGACCTAAATTGAGCATTTCACTTTTCAATTATTTGCCTACTAGTCGTCGTCTGGTTAGGATCACTGAGGTAATATAAGTGCACCCAATCACATATGAATAAAATGCATCATGATACTAATTGAAAACATAATCGTCTAAGGCACAAAGCACGTTATCATGGATTAAATAAATTTATTAAATTAATATAATCATCCTAGCATATAGGAATTAAAACTTCATAGTTGATGTCAAAAACATAAAACTCAAAGCAAACATGTTTAAAATAAATAACAAGAGGAAAGAGTAAACTTTATTCAATTCAACAGCCTTTCGGATCTATTCTGACTAACTCAATTCAGCAGCCTTTCAGATCTATTTTGACTAAGGTGCTCCTCTGTTCTAATTGATGCTTCTTTTGCTAAGTGCTAAAGGGGTAGTTGACTAAGGAGTTCTTTTTACAAAGCTTTTGAGGCTAAAGAATAGAGGAGGGATGGATAGCTATGTAAGGGAAAAAGGGGAAAGGAATTGAGATGAAAACTAATGAGAATAAGAGAGAAATGTTAAGGGATGAGGGATGGCAAGGTATTTATAGGTGAAGGTAAGGGTTTGAGTTTACTAAAAATAGGTTTAAATTTCCTTCCTTCCCTCCCTCATGTGGCCAGCCATGCTTTAGGGAACAAAGGATGACCAACTCTTCTTAATTTGAATTACAAATTCAAGTTAAAAATAGTTATCGAGTGGATGATTTCAATAGAGAAGTTGTTGGTTTGAATTCTAATTACTTCCAACTGTAAGGACCTTCAATTAATTATCCTAAAACATATTTTGGGAAGCCACCTTCAAATGTCAAATTTGGGCTCTTAGTTCCCTTTGTTAATAGTCAACCTCAAATTGCATGGTCTTACCATCCAAATGGGTAACTTGTACATGTCCATGTTTTATTTATTTAAATCATGTCTCTAATAGACCTTCTACATAGTGAAAAATAGATACATTAATAAATTAACATGAATTAATATAAAATATGTGTAACACCCCATAACACGGCCTAGAAGTTTAGATTGAATCCCGGAGGTTACATTGATCATTGAAGTGATCTGAAACAATTTTACAAAACGACTTGTTAAAATCTTATTTGAACACAATTGTTAAAATCAAACTAAACCATTTATCCTTTTTAGGATTCAAAATAGAGAACTCAAGTCACATTGAAAGTGTTCACAAATAAAGTACCAAAGTTTATAGTATTCAAAACAAAACTATTTATGAAAATCCCAAATCAGATTGTACCACAATCTTTATAGAGGTTTACAGTTCAAACCAGATCACAAATTTATAAATTTGAAAAGTCATTTTATTAGTGCGGCTTAAAACAAATCACTTTGAGACGTCCGGCATGCCAAGTCCAGCTATAGAAAACGAGGGGACCTGTAAAGGTATAAACTAAAGGGGTGAGCTACACGAGCTCAATGTGAGTTTGAAAATGATAGATAAATGAATACCAAAATGTCACAATAAAATAAAATTCAATAGCAACCCGATATATGAATAGTCTTCACAAACAAATCAAACGTATCAGCACTAAAACACCTCATTTTATAAACAGTTAGTCTCGCAATCAGACAGACAAATAGAATGCGAAATGAATGCAACAAGAAATAGAACCCACCCGACCAGCCAAACACCTCTCCGTGCCCCAATTACACCCCAAAAATATCTAATTAAGCTCATCCAACCATGCACACCACATAGGACCTCGAGAAGCCCATTCGACCCTACACACCAAGTATGTGGACTAAGCCACACAAATGTTAATATGCAGTAGAGCTGACATATATGTCTTATTGTGCATTGTGGTAAACCGTTGTACAAACATTTTGCAGTTGAAACTGCATAAACAGATCAGGCTCCCTTCTCTTCCAACCAAACCCAAAAAAGATTAATGAAAATGCAAAATGCATACCATTTGAAGATAGACTTACAGATGCAAAGTACGAAATTAGAAATGCAACATTCAAATGCTCAGAATCAAAATCAGATATAACATAACATCGATTAACACTCAACCAAATTGCTTAATTAGAGTTATGATTGCGAATAACACACAAGTCTAGGTCGAAACAAAGTCTCAACCACCCTTACAAAGACCTAGCCAAGGGTCGAAACACACAGAATCATAATCAGATTAAAAACAAACACAGTACAAAATTTGGCGACATAAGGCCATATGGCCGTGTAGAAGTGCCCAGGCCGTGTGAGGATCTACACGCCCATGTGAAGGCCACACACACCCGTGTAAAGGCCACACACACCTGTGTGGAGGGGATATACGCCCGTGTGAGTAGCCCGTGTAACCCACTATCCAAAACTGCTAAAAAATAAGGAGCAGAGGAGACACAGCCATGTGGAGATCTCATATGCCTGTGTAGGGACACATGCCCATGTAGGCAAGCCGTGTCGTACCAAAAATTGTCAAAACAGCTGTGTGGACCACCCATGTGCGACACACGTCCGTGTGGACACTTTTGTGGTCATGAAATCACACCAAAATAGGCTACAAAACATGCCTTTGATATCGAAACAATCCCCAACCCTCAATTACACAGAAACAAACCAAAAACACTCAGAATTTCAAGCAATTCCACAACAATCAATACTTTGACTGGTCAAATTAAAAAACACATAAAATATGTCAAATTTCACGAAAACAAATCAGAAATTTGATAATGAAAAGGGGGTGTTTCCTAACACACACCTTATACGCGATAGCAAACACCAAAATCGTTTGATTCGCTCCTCCAAACTGATCCAAAAACCTCAATTAACATACAAATTAACAAAAACTTCAATTCAATAACAAAACAGAAAACGAAAGAGACATTATCAAAATCCCCAAAAGCAAAACTTACCTTCTTCTCTTTTGATTTACCAAACACCCGATATCAAAACTCCCTTGACAATCGGCAACAACGATATAATGGAAAAAGCAAAGAATCAAAAGAAACTGAATATTGTCGTTTTAGGAAGAAAGAAAATTGAAAAGCTATAGAGAACAAAATGGAGAAGAGGGGAAGAATGTGCAACACTCTTTTTTTTCTTTTTTGAGATTTTTTTTCTATTCTCAAAATAAAAATAAATTAAAATAGTGAAAACTAATAAATATTTTAGCAAGTAAAAAAATCTAAAATAAAATTACTCCTATAAACACACACGTAGATTCGAACCCAGAACCAAGAGGCAAATTAACAGATAACAAACGGCGAGACCAGCAAGCCCATTCTAACATAAAACATAGAAACAAACCAACTTGTCCGATCTAGACATTAACCCTACCTATAAATCTTAAAACTTCCAACCCCAAATTCTGAGGTGTTATAACTCATTCCTGCTTAAAGAAATTTCATCCCCGAAATTTCCTACTAACAAAATAGTTATCTAACACAAACTCTACAACTAAGCTCCCACTGTGCACTCTAAACCCGAGCACTACCATACTATACTTTAACCTTAAAAACTCGCACACATACCCAAACACTTAACCATTAAAGCAAATACTCATTTATCCATCACACATACAAACGTTATCCAACGAATAAACATCAATGTCATTCAAATAAATAGCACACAGAATCACAGCAACCTACAACCATACCTGTCTCAATGTTGTCGTGGACACTCTCTAATTCGATGCTCCATGGACCTACATCTAAGACATGCTCCCAACTTCTTCTAACAGTTGCTCGAATGGCGCTTCTTATAGTACCCACAAACTGAGAGCTTGGCCCATTACCAGAACCGTCTGCATAACCTTTCCTAACACCGAACTGCATTTTTATACGCTTCACAGACCAAGGCTCCAACCTCAACGGGCTACGATCCCTTTTCTTCCCACAATCCACACACCTACCTTGAATTAACTCTCTATTCCTCTCTAAACTACCCTCGGAGACTTTCTCTAACACCTCTTTCACCACCCGAGTCAATGTCTCGATACCAACCTTCGGGTTATCGATACTCGAAGCTAGTGGAACTGCATTGACTTCTGACTCCTGAACAAACTCACATCCTGAAGAAGCAAACGACTCTTCGAGAGTCTCACCAGATTGACCCTCACGATCATGCTTACCATCAGAATCCATATCGGTCTTATGACTAACTTAGAGTATCTATATTTTTAGAAAATGAACACAAAATAAATACAAAAATCTACATTTCTTATCTTACAGTTTCGAATTTCCACCCTGGACCAGTATTGGAGTCTCAGACATTTTATCTCTTTAAAATCAATGAAACACACATAATTTTAAAATACTGTGGTACGATTTATCAAAACTTTTTTTCTAAAAAAAACATGCACACACACGGATACGTAAAAACACAGGCCGATTTTTTGCAAACCTAGCTCTGATACCACTAAATATAACGCCCCATAACTCGGCCTAGAAGTTTAGACTAAATCCCGGAGTTTACATTGATCACCGAAGTGATCTAAAATAATTTTACAAAATTAGTTGTTAAAATTTTATTTGAACACAGTTATTAAAATCAAACTAAACCATTTAGCCCTTTTAGGATTCAAAATAGAGAATTCAAGTTACGTTGAAAGCATTCAGAAATAAAGTACCAAAGTTTATAAAATTCAAAAAAAAACTATTTACAAAAATCCCAAATCAAATTGTACCACAATCTTTATAGAGGTTTATAGTTCAAAATAGATCACAAATTTATAAAAATAAAAAGTCATTTTATTAGTTTTGCTTAAAATAAATCACTCCAAGACCTCCGGCATGCTAAGTCCAACTACAGAAAACGAGGGGACTTGCAAAGGGATAAATTAAGGGGTTGAGCTACACGAGCTCAGTGTGAGTTCGAAAACGATAGATAAATGAACACCAAAATGTCACAATAAAAAAATAAAACTCAATAGCAACCTGAAATACGAATAGTCTCCACAAACAAATCAAAAGTATCAGCACTGAAACACCTCATTCTATAAATAGTTAGTCTCACAATCAGACAGATAGACAGAATACGGAATGAACGCAACAAGTAATAGTTTCTCAATCACACCCAAAAAAGAGCTAATTAAGCTTATCCAACCATGCACACCACATAGGACCTCGAGAGGCCCATTCGACTCTACACACCAAGTATGTGGACTAAGCCACTCAAATGTTAATATGCAGCAAAGCCAACATATATGTCGTACTGTGCATTGCGGTAAACCGTTGTACAGACATATTACAGTTGAAACTGCTAAAACAGATCAAACTCGCTTCTCTTCAGAACCAAACCCAAAAATATTAATGCAAATGCAAAATGCACACCATTTGAAGACAAACTTACAGAAATAGAGTACGGAATCAGAAATGCACACATTCAAATGTCCAGATTCAAAATCAGATATAACATAACATTAATTAACACTCGACTGAATTGCTTAATTAGAGCTATGATTGCGAATAATGCACAAGTCCAGGTCGGAACAAAGCCTTGACCATACTTACAAAGACCTAGCCAATGGTCGGAACACACAGAATCATAATCAGATAAAAAAACAGACACAGTACAAAATTTGGTGACATAAGGCCACACGGCCTAGTGACTCTACCTTGTGGGGGGCTACACGCCCATGTGAAGGCTACACACACCTGTGTGAAGGGGTCACACGCCCGTGTGGAGTGGAAACACACTCGTGTGAACAACTCGTGTAACTCAGTGTCCAAAAGTACTAATAATAAAGAGCAAAGGAGACACGACTGTATGAAGATCTTACACGCCTATGTGAGGACACATGCCTGTTTGGCCAGGCCGTGTCATACCAAAAATCATCGACCCTAAATTCTCAATTGCACACGGCCATCTAGACCGCCCGTGCGGTCATGAAACTATACCAAAATAGGCTGCAAAATGTGCCTTTGATGTCAAAACAATCCCCAGCCCTCAATTACACGAAAACACACCAAAGACACTCAGAATTTCAAGTAATTCCACAACAATCAACACTTCGACTGGTCAAATTCAAAACACACATGAAATATGTCAAATTTCATGAAAACAAATCAAAAATTCGATAACGAAAAGGGAGTGTTTCCGAACACACACCTTAGACACGATAGCAAACACCAGAATCGTTCGATTCTCTCCAAATCAATCCAAAAACCTCAATTAACATACAAATTAACGAAAACTTCAATTCAATAACAAAATAGAAAATGAAAGAGACATTATGAAAATCCCTAAAAGCAAAACTTACCTTTTTCTCTTTTGATTTACCAAACACCCGATATCAAAACTCTCATGACAACCGACAAGTACAATAAAACGGAAGAAGCAAAGAATCAAAAGAAATTGAATATTTCCTTTTTAGAAAGAAAGAAAATTGAAAAACCACGTAGAACAAAATGGAGAAGAGGGGAAGAACGTGCAACACTCTTTTTTTTCTTTTTGAGATTTTTTTTCTATTCTCAAAATAAAAATAAATTAAAATAGCTAAAACTAATAAATATTTTAGCAACCAAAAAAGATCTAAAATAAAATTACTCCCATAAACACATAGGAAGATTCAAACCCGAAAGTTAGAGGCAAATTAACACACAACAAACCACCAGACCAGCAGGCCCATTCTGACATAAAACACAGCAACAAACCCAATTGTCCGATCTAACAACTGACCCTACCTATAAATCTCAAAACTTCCAACCCAAAATTCTGGGGTGTTATAATATGCATGAAAATCATGTAATTAAGCATAATTTCACATATTTTCTAAATTCATGTCTAAAATTAATAATTAACTATAATTCACGTATTTCAATAATAATTACTCAAGATAAACACATTTATTAAGTAAAAAGTTGGTAAAAATATATAGAAAAACCCTATATAATTTTGATTTTACACACCCCTAAACTTAAATTATTGCTCGTCCCGAGTAATGTTCATGCGCAGCACAATTTTTGCTAAGGCAATTTTGCAAAATGAAAAAGCAGCATCAATCTTCGCACATAATCATGCATCAACAAAATCATGCTAAAAAATAATTTTTATTGATAAGTAGCTTGAATGCAAATATTATTTCTAACTTTATACTAAGTACATCATAATGTTAACATGAATCATACTTTGCATGCATTTCCAAAGTTATACATAACATTCACCAATCAATATGCTTTATTTATCAACTAAACATAGCAATCCCAAGGTTTAATTAGTGGTCTTCATAAGTTGAGCTTAGTAATTCCTCTCCACTAATGTAGTCCGTATAGTCATCCTATCAATAGGTCTTTTATTAGGTTGTAATGGGGCTAGGCTAAAGTTAGGGATAAAGAGAAGTGAATTTTGAGGTTCAATCATCTTAACCCAAATTTTTCCTGGATCTTTCTATGTCGCAACCTTCATAAAATTGGCTCTTTGGAACACCCTCCAAATTTATTTCGAGCTCATACTCAACTTGTATTATTTTTTTAAACTATGAACAAACTTTGCTCTTCATTTTTTAGATTCTGAGCAATCCTTTCCTTGCTTTCCAAATTTACATTCATCTTCTTTCTTCTTTTTTTTTTTTTGAATAATGTGAAGAGAATGTACATCTTTTCATATCTTTCCTTAAACTTTGATCACCAAGACAAATTCAGTTAAAATAGGTGCAAAAGAATAGGATAAAATTAAAAAGATGGTAATACGGCTTATAATGTAGGTACTTTGCAATAAATAGGCCATTAAGCTCAAAAATTAAGTTTCAAGGGTTAATTTAATAAGGCTAGCTTGAAAGGCTCAAATGATCCAAAGAAAGTGTCCCTATATTATATTAGATTCTTATACCTCCTAGGATTTCGCTTCAAGAAAGTTACTAAGTCCATTTTAAAGACTTAAACCTTCATACATGTCTATTTCTAAAAAAATCAAATTTTCATTGCAAATCCTACATATGACTAAAATCACACAAGTATTCCATTACTCAAGATAACATATGAATAACTTAGATAAAATCACAAATCATGCTTTCATTTGAACATACTTATGAACAAAATGTTTTTATGAATAAAATGTTTTTCTGAACATTCATTTATTTCAGCATACTTCAGTAAAAAGATTGAAACATACTTTAAAATTTATGTGAAATACCTTATTAAAAACTCATGTGAAATGCCTTACCCCCCTTTAAAAAGAAGTAATGTCCTTATTGCGAAAACAAAGTAATGAATGAAAACTAAACACTAGGTAGGGTTGCAAGAAAAGAGAGGTGAGTCATAAAGACTGCTTAAGTAACAAGTCTTTCTCACAATCCAATCCTAGACATGCTCATTCCCATTACCACATCACTTTATTTTCTTTTTATTGAAGAGGAATTTAGCTTATTTTATTCATGCTTGTCATTTTATTATGCGAAAGCAAAAATTCTAACTAGAAAATAACAATAAACATCTAAAAAGAAATAAAAACTAAAGATAAGAAATTCCCCCTTTTATTTATATGACTTATCCACCTCGTCTTCCTCATTTGATGTTTCATCCTCGCTTGCATTCTCATCTTTCCTCTATGACTCTAAGATATAATCTGAGAACTCAAGGACAAAATTGTTAGAGATATTTTTAAAATTATTTCTTACAGAATCATCTCTAACTTTTGCATATTTCCAATAAGCCTGTTGTTGATTATGCATAAATTTAATCATATCTATCATAATTGAAAATTTTGATTTCTTCACAATATTTGAAGAAGTAGGCCTAGGAATAGTCAATTTAGGATCAAGACTTGGTTCAACTAGCTCATTAGCATTCGACTCTTCTTTTAGTTCAAAGATTTATGGTTCCTTTATCGGTTTAGGCTCATTCGGATCGTCTTTTGATTCCGCTTCTTCTATCTCATGAACTAAGTCAGCTTCAATTTTGAATTCATTCGATGACTCATCAGTTTCACTCAATTCAAGTGTGTTTAGCTCATGGAAATTTTCCACTAACCTTTCAAGATCGTGAGCTGTGATGCAACATTGAACATACGGGCCCTTGAGGTTTTCTTTTGTCTTAACTTGGGCCCTTAAGCAAAGTGAAGTGATCAATGATGGGAAGTAAACACTTTCAGTCTTCTTTCTGGCATAATCATGAATCTTCTTAAGAATGATCTTCCCAACATTGATAAACATTTCTGTCATAATTGTATACAACAAAAGAATTCGCTCCATCGAGATGGTGGAACTGTGTGAGATAGGCATGAAACTATATCAAACAAAGTAAAACCATACCTTAGTCAACGGCTTTAAATATTCCCTTCAGCAAGAATGACTACCATACTTTCTTATAATCCATTGGGATTTTGGATTTTCCACAACATTAAGTACTTCTTAAAGAAAATACCAATTTATATTTGTCATCATGGAAAAGTACTCATCTTCTTCAACATCAGGTAGGTTAAAAAAGTCATTAATGGATTTAGAAGTTAGGGGTACCTTCTTACGAACAAGAACTTCAGTAGCATCTGGCTTAGTCAAATTGGTATAGAACTCTCGAACTAACTCCTCATCAGGTAATGATCATGCATCGCAAAAATAATTCAAATTGAAGGCATAAGTCATCTTTGAAATCGGTAAAGGCACAACCATATTATTATTACTTTCCAAGTTGAAACCTTTTTCCGGCATCATAGGTTGATTTTTAAATATTGAATTAAACCTCTCTTTCACTTTTTCATCTTGAATCATAATGGGATTTTTTGCAGAGGTCTTGGAAGATCTAGTTCTTTAACAAGATGTGGACATATTTCTCGAAAATTAAGCAAACTTTTGGCACAAGAAAATGAGAATAATGGGCAATGGGTTGAGAGAAAGGTTTTACAGTGGCAATCGACTTGTGGCAGTAACAAGTTTTTGACGGTGCGAAGCTTATGACAATGATAGAATGCAGCGGCGATAGGGTTACTCCAGCAAAATTCATGTGTAGCAGTATTAGGGGCTTGCAATAAGGAAGAAATTTGAGGATAAATTTTGGGATTTAGGCTGACAGCTAAAAAGGCAAAGACTGAGTAGTTTATGGCTTAAGTTAATGGTTTGAAGGGTTAGGAAAATTATTAAGGTAGAGAGGAGTTTATATAGTTGAGAATTAGGGTAATTTTATAGCTAAAATTTAGCTAATTTAAGTGTCTTGGATGACAAGTAAGATGGAGGGAAAATATGGTGGAAAATTTTGGGTTTTGGGGAACCTTTATGGACGGCAACATGAGTTAAATCTCTCATCTTTGCTGCTTAGGCCTTGAGCTCAAACTGTATTTACAAACTAAATTGATTAGTACTTGGGTCAATTTGACCCATTTATTAAACATAAACAAATTAAATTAAAATTAAAGGTAAAGATAAAAATGGAAAATAAAATTTTTAAAATTAATTAGAAATTTTCTACTCAAAGAATTACATTAAATTAATTCATAGAAGGTTGGAGGGGTCACAACGGTCCTGCTTATGTTCCAATCTCCTTAGACAGAATTAATTAAATGTACTAATTTAAGAAAATGATTTCTAACTTTTTATTAAAGAGTAAAATCATGAAAAATTAAGGGTCTAATAATTTGAACGAGGTTGTAATTCGCTCAACTTCATCATCCTAATATTGCTTGAGACGTTGACCATTAACTTTAAACGTACCTCTATGGTTGTCGTACAATTCTACAGCTCCATATGGATAAATTTTGTGGATGATATAAGGACCTTTCTATCGAGATTTGATCTTTCCAGGAAATAACCTTAGCCTTGAATTAAACAACAACACTTCCTGACCTTCTTTGAACTCACGAGGTTGAATATGATTATCATGCCATTTATTATATTTTTCTTTACACATCTTGGCATTCTCTTATAAAAATAACCTCAACTCCTCTAACTCATCGAGTTGTAACATCCTTCTCTCACTGGCTTGCTTAATATCAAAATTCAATTGCTTCAAAGCCCAGTGAGCTTTATTCTCCAATTCAAGCGGCAAATGACATGCCTTTCCAAAAACTAACTAATAGGAAGTCATTCCTAATGACATTTTAAAAGTTGTTCGATAGGCCCATAGTGCATCATCAAGCCTTCGAGACCAATCTGTTCTGTTTGGGTACACCACCCTCTCAAGAATACTTTTGATTTCACGATTCACCCTTTCAACTTGCCCATTAGACTGTGGGTGATAGGTAGTAGCAATCTTATGCTTCACATTATACCTATCAAGCAACCACTTAAGCCACCTATTTACAAAGTGAGATCCTTCATCGCTAATTATAGCTCTAGGAGTCCCAAACCGTGTAAATATGTGCTTATGTAAGAATCGCATGACTACCTTAGCATTATTATTTGGGTAGGCCTCGACTTCAACCCACTTGGACACATAGTCCATAGCTACCAAGATATACTTGTTCCCATAGGAAGAAGGAAACAGTCCTAAGGAATCAATGCCCCATAAATCAAAAAGTTCCATGTCTAATATTTGTTAAAGGCATCTCATTCCTTCTTGATATGTTTCTAGTTCTTTGGCATCTATCGCAGTTTCTCACATATGCATAAGTATCTTTGAACAATGTAGGCCAAAAGAACCCAACTTGTAAAATCTTTGCTGCTATATGTGAACCACTAAAGTGTCTCCCACTCGGAGATGAATGACAGTGGTACAAAATCTCGTCAATCTCACTTTTAGCTACGTACTTTTTGATCATGTTATCTACACATTGTTTAAACAAAAACAAGTCCTCCCAAAAATAGTATCGACTATCATGAAGGAATTTCTTCCTCTATTGGTACATTATTTCTAAAGGAATTATTCCACATGCTAAGCAATTGGAAAAATAATCAAACCAAGGTGTTTCATAAATTTGTCTTACCTCGAAGATAAGCTCATCATTAATTGGAATAAATGAAAAAAGTTACCTCATTTTGTTCCAACCTTGACAGATGATCGACTCTTGATTTTCAACACCTTTTCTTTCTTTAGTCTCAAGGTCAAATTCTTGGAGCAAAAGTATCCATTGAATTAGCCTCGATTTAGTATCTTTCTTCGTAAGTAAGTACTTAATAGCCATATGATCTGTAAACACTGTAACTTTGGTATCTATAAGATATGAACGGAACTTGTCAAAAGAAAAAACTATAACAAAAATTTCTTTTTCATTTACCGTATAATTGATCTGGGCTCCTGTCAAAGTTCTACTTTCATAGTAGATAGGATGAAAGACTTTGTTCCTTCTTTGGCCCATCACAACTCCAACAGCGAAATCGTTTGCATCACACATCAACTCAAAAGGCATGTTTCAATCAAGTTTCATAATTATTGGGGCTAAAATTAACTATTTTTTCAATTTTTCAAAAGCTTCTAAACATGCTTTGTTAAAATAAAAAACATCTTTTTCTAAAAGCATACATAAAAGTTTAGAAATTTTTGAAAAATACTTTATAAATCTACGATAAAAACTAGCTTGACCTCAAAAACTTCTAACTACTTTCACACTAAATGGAGGTAGTAATCTTTCAATTACGTCCAGCTTTACTTTATCCACTTCAATTCCCTTCTTGGAAATCTTATGTCCTAAGATAATTCCCTCATTAACCATAAAATAGCATTTCTCCCAGTTAAGGACAAGATTCATCTCCTTGCATCTTTTAAGTACCTTAGCCAAATTATTTAAACAAATATTATAAGTGTTGCCAAAAATAGAAAAATCATCCAAGAAAACCTCGACATAATTTTCAACCATATCAATAAAAATTGTCATCATACATCATTGAAATGTGGCAGGCGGATTACATAAGCTGAAAGGCATTCGCCTAAAAGAAAATGTACCATATTAATATGTAAAAGTAGTTTTATGCTAGTCTTCCGAGCTACAACTATTTGGTTGTATCCCGAATATCCATCTAAAAAGCAATAAAATATATTACCTACTAGTCGATCTAATATTTGATCCATAAAAGGTAAAGGAAAATGATCCTTATGAGTGGCTTTGTTAAGCTTTCTGTAGTCAATACAGATTCTCCAACCAATGGTGATCCCACCTTTCTTTGATACACATTATACTGGACTTACCTAAGAACTATTTGAGATGGGGTGAATAATTCCCGCATCTAACCACTTAATTACCTCATTCCAAACTATTTCTTTCATGATAGGGTTAAGTCTCCTTTGCCTATCAATCTTACCTTTTTCACCTTCCTCTAAAATGATTTTATGCATACAGAAGGAAGGGCTTATACCTCATATATCAGCTATGGTCCAACCAATTGCCTTTTTAAACTTCTTTAAAATATCAATCAATTGTTCCTCTTGATGTTTTGTCAATTCCATTAAAATAATCACAGGCAAAGTAGAACTATTACCGAGATAAACATATTTTAAATGAGACAGAAGTACCTTTAGTTCGTGTTTAAGTGGTTCCTCAATTGACAACTTGGGTTGTGTAGATTCCCAAACTTCCAACTATAGCGATTCGAGCCGCGCTGGTTGAATATAACTCCTCAGATTGGCTTCCATCAAAGCCAAACCTGATTACCTTTTTTCATCTTTGAATGGTTTAGAATCTAAAGAATTCTCTAACGAATTTTTTTTAGAATTACATCCCATAGAAACTAAAGTTTCTAATTCCTCTATTACTAAACACTCTTCTATTGAATCGGGAAATTTCATTAACTTCAGAACGTTAAACGTTACCTTATCATCTTGAACTCGCATCATGAGTTTGCCTTTTTGGACATCTATCAACGTTCTTTCCATGGCTAGGAAAGGTATCCTCAGGATGATTGGAACTTCTTTGTCTACTTCAAAATCTAAAACAATGAAATTAGTAGGAAAATGAATTTATCGACTCTTACCAAAGCATCATTGATCTTCCTTTCAGGATATACTAATGATTGATCCGCAAGTTGAAGGGTTACAGTAGTGGGTCTTACTTCACCTATTCCCAACAACTTGAAAATAAATATGGGCATCAAGTTGATGCTTGCTCCTAAGTCGCACAAAGCTTTACCGCAATATGATTCACCAATGTTACAAGCTATCGTAAAGCTTCCAAGATCCTTCAATTTTGGAGGTAGCTTATTTTGTAAAAATGCACTATACTCCTTCGTTAAAGTGACAGTCTCATACTCACTAAGTCATTTCTTCTTGGAAAAAATATCCTTCATAAACTTAACATAGTTGGGCATTTACTCTAAAGCCTCCACCAATGGAATGTTGATGTGTAATTATTTTAAAACATCCAAAAACTTCTTGAATTCTACCTCATGTTTCTGCTTATTCTGTTGAAGTCTTTGAGGATATGAAACTCTAGGTTGATATGGAAAACATTTTTGAGGAGATAAATCTGCAAAAGAATGTGTTAGGGTTTACCTCATCGGATTTTTTAGCATCTGATTTTTCTATTGTAAGAACTTTAACTATTGGTTGAATTTCCTCTTTTTCAGTTGATTTATCTTCAACCATAACCTTTTTAGGATCCAAAATCTTACCACTTCATAATTCAACCATTTTGCAATGCCCCTTACCCAAAATTTCTCAAATTTTTGTGTCACTTGACAAGGATTCTTGTGGTCTACTGTGAAGCTTAGTAGTTAACTGACACATCCGGTTCTTTAGATTTTTTAGTGTTGCTACTTGACTTTGAATCATTGCTTCTTAACTTTGGATCAAAGCGTCATTTTTTTTCCATGTATGCCTTCAAAAAGTCCTCCAAACTGTTCGATGACTCAACTTGAGGTGGTTTTGGGGCTTGTTGGTTAAACCCTTGGGTTTGGTTGAGTCTATGTTGTATCTTATTATTGTTTGCTCTATTTCCTTGGTTACTCCAAGAAAAGTTCAGATGGTTCCAGTATAAAGAATTGTAGAAGTTAGACTGCAATCCTTTTCCACTTCTATTTTGATATTGGTTCCTTATGTAACAAACTGATTCGGGATTTGAAGGGAAATTCTCGAAAGAATGACCATCCCCACAGTATAAATAAGAAACTACTTTATAATGACTTGGTGATTGAGCTACAAAATTATTCAAACCATTAGTGGTAAACTATTTTAACATAGAGGAAATAGAAGATACTTGAGCAGAGAGCAAAGTCCGTGCATCCACTTCATGCACTCTGGCTACACGTCTTCTTAAAAATACTCAATTCATTAGCCATTGGTAGTTTTTGCTTGCAATCCTTTCAATGATCTTGTAAGTTTCATTATAAGACTTAGATAAAATCTCACCATTGGCAGCTTGAATGAGCGTTGAGACCATTATAAAACATCTCCAATTGGATACAATGAGGAATCCCATGATAAGGACACTTACAAAGTAATTCCTTAAATCTTTCCCACGCCTCATAAAGAGATCTGTCATCCAATTGTCGGAAAGTTGTTATCTCATTACGCAACTTTACGTTCTTACTAGATGGAAAATATTTTACCAAAAACCTTTCTGCTAACTCTTGCCAAGTAGATATTGAACTTGGTGGCAATGAATTTAGCCATACTCGTGCTCGATCTCACAATGAGTATGGAAACAATTTTAACCTTAGTACGTCTTCAGTCACACCAGCTATCTTGAATGAATCACTTAGCTCCATGAATAAACAAAGGTGGAAATGTGGATCTTTCGTGGGCATACCACTAAACTAAACTACCATTTGGAGCATTTGAAACATCACTGGTTTCAATTCAAATTGGGGTGCCTCAATATTCGGCATCCTAATTCCCAGATTTAACTCATTGAAGAGTGGCACAATGTATTGTCTAATGGCGTGATCCCTATCATCAGCAATAAGGATTGGTTTGTGCATTTGATTGACTCCATTACGTTGTTTAACATTTTGATTTTCAAGGTCCATCTCAGCTTGTCTTTGAGCAGGCCTCTCACGTCTTCTTTGTCTAAAAGTCTGCTTGATTTCAGGGTCCACGGGTAATAGATCAATAATTTAACCTATGCTCATAAAACTCCTAAGAATAAATCATAAAAAAAGAATAAATAATAAATTATAAATTATAGAGTTAGAAATAAAATGAAATAAAAAAAAATAAGAACCAAATTGTAAAAATAATTTCACAAAGAATGATTAAGGCAACAGTCCCCAGAAACAGCGCCAAAAACTTGTAACGCAGTTTCTGCAAGTGTATGTAGTCGTTCAAGTAATAAGTAAGTAAGAATGAGTTACCGTCTCCACAAAGATTGTATAAGCTTAATCAATTAAGTGCAAAATTATAATTAACAATTTGGTGTAAAAACTCAATAAATTTAGATAGTGATGATTAAATTTTTTTTTAATGCAAAGAATGATCCCTAATGCAATTTAATCTAGATGCAATTTAACTAAATGTATGAATGAAGGCTTTAGCAAAAAAAAAATCAAGATTAAATGGGTTAGGATAATTATATTAATTAATTCAATTCACTTTCATCATGCTTAACATGTTCGAAATTACTTCCAGGGCAACTTGATCTCTTATAGGTTTGGAAACCAAATTAGGTCCTCTCCAATCTTTTACTTAGTGAAATATGAATATTACTAATCATATTAGACTAAAGGTTTCTTAGAATTCATGCAAGGTCACAGGGACATTTACGTTTGCAACAATTTAATTACATAAACCTAAAAACCATGCAAGATAATAGAGCTAACTAAAGATATTATGAACCTCAACTTAGTCGGGTTTAATGACCTAAATTGAGCATTGTACTTTTCAATTATATGTCTATTAGCCGTCATCTAGTTAGGATCGTTTAGCTAATTTGAGTGCACCCAATCACATATGAATGAAATGCATCATGATATTAATTGAAAACATAATTGACTAAGGCACAAAACATGTTATCATGAATTAAATAAATCTCATTAAATTAATATAATGATCCTAGAAGATACGAATTAAAACTTCACAGTTTATGTCAAAAACATAAAACTCAAAGTAAACATGTTTAAAATAAATAACAAGAGGAAAGAGCAAACTCTATTCAGTTCAGCAGCCTTTCAAATCTATTATGATTTATGTGCTCCTCCGTTCTGACTAATGCTTCTTTTACTAAGTGTTTGAGGGGTAGCCAACTAAGGAGTGCTTTTAACAAATCTTTTGAGGATAAAAAATAGATGAGGGATGGACAGCTATGCAAGGGAAAAAGGGGAAAGGAATTGAGATGAAAACTAGTGAGAATGAGAGAAAAATGTTAAGGGATGAGGGATGAATGAGAAGTGAGGGATGGCAAGGTATTTATAAGTGAAGGTAAGGATTTGAGTTTACTAAAAATAGGTTTAAATTTCCTTCCTTCAATCTCTCATGTGGCCGACCATGCTTCAAGGAACAAGGGATGACCAAGTCTTCTCAATTTGAATTTCAAATTCAAGCTAAAAATAGCTATAGAGTGGATAGTTTCAACAGAGAAGTTGTTGAGCTGAATTCTAATTACTTCCCAACTGTGAGGACCTTCAATTAATTATCCCAAAACATATTTTGGGTAGCCACCTTTAAGTGTCGAATTTGGTCTCTTAGTTCCCCTTGTTGGACGGTTCTTCAGTCCAAAACTTCGCAAAAATGTCCATCTTTCACCGTCTTTTTTATTAGGTCAAGTAGTCAACCTCATGCCCCAAATTGCATGGTCCTGCCATCCACATTGATAACTTGTACATGTCCATGTTTTATTTATTTAAATCGTGTCTCCAATGGACCTCCTACATAGTGAAAAATACATACGTTAATAAATTAACATGAATTAATATAAAATATGCATGAAAATCATGTAATTAAGCATAATTTCACATACTTTCTAAATTCATGTCTAAACTTACTAATTAAGTAAAATTCATTTATTTCAATAATATTACCCAAGATACACACATTTATTAAGTAAAAAGGTGGTAAAAATATATTTAAATAACCCTATATAATTTTGAGTATACAATCCCCCTATTGTACCTGCGCTTTGCAATCCTAACAGCCCACACGATGTCGATCACTAACTCCATTCAGTTTTATGTTTTATTTATTTTTATTTGTACTTTTATCTTTATTTTTAGTTTTTTTTAGACTTATATGTTTTATTTTATTTTATTATGCATTGTACTTTTATTATTTTATTTTTTCAGTTATTTTTCTATTTTATTATCTCTTTATTCTTATTAGTGTGCTAAAAAAACATGTACCTCATTTAGAATCTCCTGCGATCCCAGATTTTACTATTCCAATGAAATCATCCAAGTTTAGGCCAGTTTCAATTCTCTTCCTCACTTATGATATTTTTCTTATCATGTTTATATTTGTTTATACATTGAGGGCAATGTACATCTTAAGTGTGGGGAGGATTTTACATATTTATGTGGTATAGTCCATGATTTTTATTTTTATTTTTATTTTGTGTTTAAGTAATTTTCTCAAACCTAACATTGAAGTTCAATTTTTTTTTAATTTAGAGATTTTATTGATTCTGTTTGAGATTAATTTGTGAATTTTTATGCATTGTGTGATTTATACTTTAGGACATAAGGGAGTCAAGCATGATAAGTTTTTTTTAGAAATTATTATTTTAGGTTGTCTCCCTGAACTGAAGCATTAACTTTAAATTTTAAATTTGCAAATTTGACATCAAAACCATAAATTTTTGGGAGCTTTTGAGCCTATAGAGCGTACATTTTATTTCGTGCTCATTTTATTTTTGGTTGTGAGTATGTCAACTTGATTTGTTATTCTAGAACTTGCTTCGGTTATACATGTCGAGACCACATTATTGATTTGATATATTGAGATGATAGTGGCACTTAGGATTTAACCTGCATAACTTGTAAACAACTTACTCGTTGAATTAACCCCTAGTTAACCCACATAACTTGTAAACAATTTACTCATTGAATTAACCCCTAGTTAATCCTGTTGATCCTAACACATTTTTTTTTCTATCACCTATTTGTGTTTACCTGTAACCCACATAATGTCGTAAATCATCCTTTTTCTTGACTCCCTTTTTGTTGAGATTAGATTTGGTAAGTTTCCTAATTATGTTTCATCATTTGCATTGTAGAATTCTCTCTTTATTCTAAAAGAAAAAGAGAGTGAAAAAAATAATAAATGAAAAATATATATAAAAAGAAAAATATTTGCTTGAATCATGAGTCTCATCGTTTGTATAAAAGCTCACATCCACCTTTTATTTCTTGTTGATGTAATTTTTTTTAATTCAACAACTGATATTTTCTAGTTTGATAACTTATTAACTCGAATTGCAACTGTAAACAACATTTTTTCTCTTTTTCGTACCCTTAACATATGCCCCATTACAACCTTGTAAAGACCTTTTCATTTGTGTGTCATCTCGTTATATAGTGGTGGAGATTTGATTTTCAAGCAAGCCTATTGCAATAACATTTCTTGTTCGACTGTTGAGTGCGCGTTATTTGAACCTTAAACACTTTAAGCAAACTTTACTAAGGGTGTTCATTCTTGTTAAGTTGAATTTCAGGTAATTATTGAGATAGGGGAGATGCCTATGTTTTTGTGCTTTAAAATTTTTTGCTTGGATTGCTTGTATTCTTTAGTGTCATTTTAGTTTAAATTTCTAATGTATGATTATCTGTAAATTATCTTAAGAAATTATCCGTGAAAACAATAAATCAAGGGAACTTAACTTGAATATGGGTTGAGAATTTTGCTTGAGGACAAACAAATGCTCAAGTGTGGGGATATTTCATAAGTGCTAAATGTAACATGTTTTAACCTCATTCTTAATTCATTTTTGGATGATTATTCGATGTTAATTGCAAATTTTATAATCACAATCCTTTAAATTCATGTTTTAATATTTAATAGAGCACTTGGGAGCAAAAGGAGTGAAAAATGAGTGAAAACCGAAGATCAAAGCAAGTTGTAGGAGCCACCCGGATTGGACCATTCCATATGGCCAAACCACACAGTCATGTGACCACAAACGTGTGGTAGGCCATGTCGATTTCACAGATTGCGCATCAAACTACGGAAAATCACAATTTTTATGTTTTTCAGGCGTTCTAAGAAGTATATATGACAAAAATAAGAAGATATGAGTGAGCTGTCAAAGAATATTCAAGAAAACAACTAAAAAATATCCATTGAAGTTGAATCTAAAGTAAATTTTCTTTAAGATTGAAGATTCTCATTTGATTTCTTAGGAAGTTATCATGAGTTTCTTTATTTATTTTGATTATAATGTCTTTTGGATGTTTTTAGTTTCAAATATGAACTACTTTTCTAAATACCTAGGGAGATGAACCCTATAATTGATTCTGTAATTTGATGTATTTTTCGTAATAAATATTTAGTTTCTTGTTCTTAATGATGTGTGCTTAATTTTTGGTTTAATATTTCTAGATTATTAATTCATGTTTGATGTGCTTAAATTGGAGGTTGAATAAACCCTGTTTAAGTGTAGATATTGCATAATTGAGTGGAATTGTATACAATCCGAGAAATAGGATGATATAAATCTACCAGATTAAATTCAAATCTAATAGGGAATCCATAGGTCGAGTTAATGCGATAATAGGGGTTTTAATTAGAAAGAAATTTCAATTAATCAACCTAGAGTCAGTTGCTCTTAAGCTCGAAAGAGATATTAGCATATTTTAAGGATTTCTACAGATCAAGGTGTTGAGTAAAGAAATTGTGTAATTTAGATTGGTAGTGACAGATGAAATCTAGGCAGATTCTTTCCTGGATATTGTTTTGCTTCTTGGTCGTTAATTGATTACTTTCATGTTTTATTCTTTGTCGTGTTCATTAATTAATTAGATTAGTTAATTTTAGTTTTAATCAATCACTCGAATTATTTAGTTAAATAATAGAAAGGTAGTAATTACTAGTACTTTTAGTCTTCATAGGAATGATATTTTTGCTCACCGTAGCTATACTATTAATTGATAGGTGCACCTGCCTTAGTCAAATTTTAGTTAGTTTCGTGACGTATCATAGCCTATTAATTATTTGGGCAAAGTCAAATATAGTTTTCATGCCATAGGATTAGATTTTTGTATGATTTTACACTTCGATTTTACCAATAAGGTGTGGAGTGCATTATTACTTCAGATGCCTGATGAGGTACAAAGCAAATTTTACTTTGTCTATACCGATGAGGTGCGAAGCACAATATTTGCTTCGAACATTCTGATGAGGTATTGAGTGTCATATTGGTGTTGGTTAGACCATCTGAGTATTCATCTTGAGTCTGAGTCAGGTTAATAGGAGTTAAAAAAGGTCTGAACTCGATAAATGACAATGAGTTTGTAACAGCCCGATCTTGGGCCTAGTTAGAATAGTGGTTTTGGAACCCCAAATCCGAGGTCAATAAAATATTTTAATATTATTTTATGTGTTATAGCATGATTATATGAGTGCATGAAAATTTTGGTGAATTAATTTTCGCGTTTGTGAGCTTAATTGTGAAATAGGACTAAATCGCATAAAAGGCAAAAGTTTTGTTTTACTACCCAAATATGTTAAATAGCTAGGGAACCAAAATTGGAGGTCTTTAAAGTGAAAATAGGCCCTTTTGGAGAGTGATGACCGACCATAGGGACAAAAAAATTTGAAAAGTCAAAGGTTGGTGGCATTAGGTGACTTTTTTGGTAATAAAATAAAATAAGGAAAAAAACGGTTGTCATCTTTTTTATTTCTTCGTCTTCAACCACCGAAAATGGCAGCAAACATGGGGGTTTTGAAGGTCAAATTTTCAGCAACTTAAATCCATTGCTTGTAAGTGAAATTTGTGGTTGTTTTTGTTGATTTTTGTATTTTTGGAACCATGTAGCTTAATCTAGCAAATGGGGGGATTATTTTGCAAAATGGTTGAAAGTCTAGGTTTTGCCATGAGAGCATTTATTTAAAATCTCAAAATAGGGCCTAATCGGAACAGTGGTTTCGGGACCACAAAACTAACGTTGAAATATTTGTTTTATGATTATTATGAGGCCTAGAATATTAATGCATGTGTTAAAGTTTCATGAAGAAATTCTATGAATAAGGTGTCCAATTGGAACATAAGGACTAAATCGAATAAATTGAAAAACTTGGATTCTAGAAAAAATTTGCATGAAATTGCTTTAGATTATTAATTAGAAGCTCTTAAAGAGCAATTTTCTCGATTTTTAAGTTTTTGGACAAAAATGGGAAGCATGTAAAATTTTGGAAGTTTAGTAAGGAGGGGCATTTTGGTATTTGGTAATAAAATCAATAAAAAGGGAAAATGAAGGAAAAAATTAGCCATCTTCTCCCTTGTACTAGCCGAAATTCTCAAGCCCTCCATAGCTAGGGTTTTCAACATTTTCAAACTCAATAGTAAGTGACTCCTAGCCCCGTTTTTAATGTTCTTTGTATTTTTGAGATCCTTGTAACATGTTCTCTCCATTTCTACCTATATTTTAAGCTAGGGTTCATGTATGCAAAGTGACTCATGTGTGACATGTTTGTTCTTTGATGTTTTATGGGGGAATATGAAAGTCAGATGTGTGTTAAACATCTTTTCCTAAGTGATTTTTATGAAAAGCCCCTAAAAGGACCTTTTTAAAAAAGTTACAAAATAAGTGGTAGAAATGTGAAATGGAGGAAAATGTTGGCTAGTATGAGTTTATAGTGCATTTGACTAGGCTTGGGTAACCAAAGAATTGCATGTATATTATTTTACGAGCCAAAGAATTAAATTGTAAATAATGTGAAACGTTAGGGGCAAAACGGTCATTTTGTCCAAGGGTGAAATTTAGACTCGAAAAGAATAATGTGAGATTTTGATAATTCATTTTTATTATTATAGACCCCGAGGAACAAATTTCGGAAGTCGATCGAGGAAAACCAAAGGTTTTGGAATAACCGAAACGCGAAATCGACACAAATACCAAGTAAGTTCGAATAACTTAAAGTAAATCCAAAATATGCCTAAATGCATGTTTTATGAATGTTTGATAGTTGTATAATAATGATGGCATGAAAATCCATGAAATATGTTAGTAATAATAATGACAAGTTGATAAATGTTCCAATTGAAGTTAAAAAGGAAAATTCGATTGTTAAACCATAGCTTACATGACTTGAGATCCTGTATGTATCACAAAAAAGGATTTAGCCTGGACGAGTAATCCGTTGATCTCAAATATAGGAAGGATCTAGCTTGGACGGGTTTTCCTTGAGGGATAGAGCCTCCCGAAGAATATGTGTGCATTAAGGATTTAGCCCAGACGGGTAATCCGATCAGGGTCCGAATTTAGCCTGGACTGGTAATTTAGATCCGAGCTCATAAAAGGTGTTTGTCACTATAAGGGATTTACCCTGGACTAGTAATCCCAACAACACTCCATGAGTTTATATTATGGGGGGATTTAGCCTGGACTAATAATCCCACCGTAAGATGTGAGGTTCGCGGGAGTGCGTACTTAAGAAGATCACTCTTACGACTTGACGGTAAATAGATAATCCATCAAGATTTTCGAGGTACTCAACGGGATTAACATGAGATATAGAAATGAAAATGTTGGATGATGAGCTCATCTAAGACAAATTATATAATGAATTATTATGGGACTAACTTGATGTTTGAGTGCATGTAATAGGAGGCTATCTTATATTTATTGGATTGGTTGTCTAACATGGTTGTATGCTAATTAATCGGTAAGTTTACTTTCTAGTTATTCGGGCTTACTAAGCATTGTATATGCTTACCCTTCTCTTTTCCTTGTCTTATAGAGCTCGAGGACTCATAGAGATTGGAAGGCGGTTGGAGTATTGTCAACACTATCCATTTGTCTTGTTTTGGTATATAGACATTTCTATTTTGTTACAATGGCATGTATATGTTTTTGGTTACTTGATGTTATATGTCATTGGTTGGCCTATGTAAAGACTTAAATGTTAAACCCATTCTTTTTGTATATGGCCATAAGACATGGCTCATTTCGTTGTGGTTTATGACCTACCAACCATGCAAAGTCACGTTAAAAAAAATGTTTTTATGATGATTGAATGGGGAATATCATAAATAGACATTTGTATTATGGCCAAAACATTTGGAAATGGTTAGGCCGGAATCGGAAATGAAGTGTAACAATGAGACAAGCCTAAATGTGTTTCAATGGGATGGAAATCCTTAATACAAAAAGGGGAATATTTAAGTATGTATTTAACCGATGAGAAGAGGTTGACATACAATGGATTCGTTGATGATAGTCCTTGAGTATATTTGGGTCATGTTAAATGCAATTGGGGTTTTTATATGTGAGGAAATGATGAGGGTAACCATTGGCTTGAAATAATAGCCAAAAAAGGGTCTAAACAGGTAGATACATGGGTAGACACACGGGCGTGTGTCTAAGCCATGTGTGATATACGGTCAACCCCATGGGCGTCTGGTACAGCCGTTTGTCCCCTGCACCTAAAATTTTTAAGTCAAAATGCATGGTAGCAAACACACGGGAAGAGACACGGCCGTGTGTCTCAACCGTGTGGAAGGCACGACCTAGCACACGAGCGTGTGTCTTTGTCGTGTGCCCCTAAATACATGCTGATGTCATAAACAGAATGTCCAGGTTATTGGATAAGGGCGATCACACGGGCTTGTCTAGGTCGTGTGAAATACATTGGCCAGGGACACGGGTGTGTGCTAGGCCGTGTGAAAACCCCTGTATGTTTGAAATAGAAAATAAATTCAAATAATTCTATACGGGTTAGGAACACGGGCATGTCCCAAAGCACATGGGCGTGTACATTGTCTCCATATGGGCGTGTGAGTCTTAACCTTGAAAATTTTTTGAGGTTTTTGGTTTAGTCCCGAACCATTCTCAATGTATGTTTCAGGTCTCGTAGGCCCATAATAGGGACACTAAGTTGTTGTTTAATTGGTCTTAATTTGGAACAAAATTTCATAACCTTTATTTTCTGAGAATGTCCGAATATGTGTCTGGTAACGCCTCGTACCTAGTCCCAGTCTTGGGTACAGGTATGGTTGTTACATTTAGTTGTATCAGAGCTACGATTTAGTCGATTCTAAGACTACCGTAGGGTGTATCGAGTTTAGCTAAACATGCCATTATACGATAATTGATAATGTGACATCTTCTAACTGTTTAATTGTCTTTGAATATAGTGAATATCTTCTAATCAAGTAAAAGATGAGTCCGAAGGAGCTGAGAGCCATGCCCCAACTTCGGTACAACGAGCGGTTTCTAGTAATAGTAGAAGGCCTATGTCTGAAGGTCGGGAAGAGGCCAGAGTCTCCTTCTTCGACATGATGGATGAGTGGTTTGGGGATTATTTGAGAAATCTCCCTAACGTACCACGACGTCCCCCGCCCCCTAACCGAAAGGAAGTGCCACGAGGTATGGCACCTGTAAGAATTGGTAAAACCCCGGTGGATAAGCTTAGAAAGTACGGGGCTGAATAATTTAGAGCTAAGATTGATGATGATGCTAAACAAGATGTGTTTTGGCTCGAGAATACTACATGAGCATTGGACGAGTTATCATGTACGCCTGAGGAGTGTTTAAAGTGTGTTGTATCTGTTCTAAAGGATACTGCATACCGCTGGTAGAAGACTGTATCTTCAGTGGTGCCAAAGGAAAACATCACTTGGGAATTTTTCCAAGCGGAGTTTAAGAAGAAATACATCAGTCAAAGGTTTTTAAATTCGAAGCGAAAGGAGTTCCTGAAACTCAAACAAGGAAATAAGGCTGTATCGGAATACGAAAGAGAATTTGTAAGACTAAGTCAATATGCGACTGAATGGGTTCAAACAGAGCCAGAAATGTGTAAACGCTTTGAAGAAGGTCTAAATGAAGAAATCAAGCTGTTAATTGGGATCCTTGAGATTCGAGATTTTGCTGCATTAGTTGATCGGGCCAAGAAGACCAATGAGCTCAATAATGAAAGGAAGCAAGCTAAGAGAGAAGCTCGAGTTTCGAGCAAGAGGTCTAGGGGTAGGACACTCTCATTTCCCACTAAGAAATTACGGAGCCAACATGAATGCTCCACTTCATTGGTAGAATATTCAGGTAGAGTGAGAAGCTCCAAACGACGTAACCAGAAGTCTTCCTCCTTGATGGTGACTAGCATGCGGACTGTAGATGACCAAAAGCCGAAGTGTAAAAGCTACAATAAATTCCACCTTGGAGAGTGACGAATGAAGAGCGATGCGTGCTATAGATGTGGTTCCTTTGACCACTTCCTCAAAGACTGCCCAGAGTAAACCAATAAAGAGGTAGAATCAGCCCAAAGTCGTGTACTCCTGTTTCACAAGGTATACCTTCGAGATATCCTGGAAGTGCTAGTGGCAGTCAAGTTGCATCCAAAGACACTGCAAAATCAGAGACTCGAACCCCGACAAGAACGTATGCAATATGCACTCGAGAGGAAGCCTCTTCTCTTGACGTTATCACGGGTACCTTTCTTCTTTTTAATACTTGTGTTGCTGCCTTAATTGATCCAGGATCAACGCATTCATACATTTGCATAAGATTGGTGTCTAGTATGAATATATCCATTGAACCTACAGAATTTATAATCAAAGTGTCGAACCCATTAGGCAAGTCAGTCCTAGTTGATAAAGTCTGTAAGAATTGTCCTTTGACGATCCAGGGTCATTGTTTTCCAGCTAACCTTATGTTGTTGCAATTTGATGAGTTTGATGTAATACTTGGCATGGATTAGTTAACCCTGCATGATGTAATTGTAAACTATGGTAGCAAGTATATTGAATTGAAGTGCCCAGATAGTGAGGTTCTACGGGTTGATTCAAGAGAATTGGGTACACCGCCGGTTGTAATTACATCTATGATGGCTCAAAGATATATGAGAAAAGGGTATGAAGCTTACCTTGCTTTTGTACTAAACACTAAGGAAACGAAGTTGAAGATTGAGTCCGTACCAATAGTATGTAAATATCCAGACGTATTCCCAGAGGAATTACCCGGACTACCTCCCAATAGAGAGATAGAGTTTGGTATTGAACTGGTGCCAAGGACAGCTCTTATTTCTAGTGCTCCATATAGGATGGCACCAACCGAGCTGAAAGAGTTAAAAGCACAGTTGCAAGAACTGACAGATAAAGGTTTTACAAGGCCGAGCTTTTTTCCTTGGGGTGCTCTTGTATTATTCGTAAAGAAGAAAGATGGGTCAATGAGGCTATATATAGATTATCGACAACTGAACAAGGTAATTATCAAGAATAAGTATCCTTTGCCAAGGATTGATGATATGTTCAACTAGTTGAGGGGAGCCACTGTATTCTCTAAGATAGACCTGAGATCCGGCTATTATCAGTTGCGAGTTAAGGAATCGGACGTGCCTAAGACATCTTTTAGAATGAGGTCTGGTCACTATGAATTTCTTGTCATGCTATTTGGGTTGACGAATGCACCGGCCGTATTTATGGACCTAATGAATAGGATATTTCAACCATACTTGGACAAGTTTTTCGTTGTATTCATTGACGACATTTTGATTTATTCCAAGGATGAGACAGAGCATGCGAAGCATCTGAGGACTGTGTTGCAGACCTTACGGGAAAAACAATTGTATGTTAAGTTTAGCAAGAGTGAGTTTTGGCTTCAAGAGGTAGGGTTTTTGGGTCATATTGTTTTGGGTGATGGCATTCGAGTTGATCCAAGTAAGATCTCTGCTATCGTTGAATAGAAACCACTAAGATCTCTGCTATCGTTGAATAGAAACCACCTAAAAATGTAACCGAGGTTAGAAGCTTTTTGGGCTTAGCTGGTTACTACCAAAGATTTGTGACAGGATTCTCCATGATAGCAACTCCAATGACGAGGTTGCTACAGAAAGATGTTAAGTTTGAATGGTCAGAAAAATGTCAGTAGAGTTTCGAGAAGTTGAAGAAGTTGCTAACTGAAACTCCAGTTCTAGTATTACCCGAGTCGAGAAAAGAGTTTGTGGTTTACAGCGATGCATCCTTAAATGGACTGGGTTGTGTGCTTATGCATAATGGTAAGGTAATAGCTTATGCTTCACGGTAGTTAAATCCACAGGAGAAGAATTATCTGACACACGACTTAGATCTTGCCGCTATTGTTTTTGCCTTGAAAATTTGGATGCATTATTTATATGGAGAGAGTTGTCCTATATTCACAGGCCACAAGAGTTTGAAGTATTTGATGACTCAAAAAGAATTGAATCTGAGACAACAGAGATGGTTAGAATTAATTAAAGATTATGAGTTGGTCATCGATTACCACCCGGGAAAGGCGAATGTGGTCGCCGACGCGCTAAGCAGAAAATCTTTGTTTGTATTGAAGGCCATGAACGCTCGATTGGCATTGTTTAATGATGGTTCAGTATTGGCAGAGCTAAGGGCTAGGCCGACATTTCTTCAGGAAATTTATAATGCTTAGACTAATGATAGTGACCTGCAAGATAAAAGAACTCAATGTGAGTCGGGCATCGAATCAAATTTTTAAATCGGTTCTGATGGATGTTTGATGTTCAAAGACAGAGTAAGTGTACCGAGGAACGATGAAATTATTCGGAGAATTTTTCAAGAGGCACATGATAGCTGTTTGTTTATTCATCCTGGAAGTACCAAAATGTACTGGTGGAACGGCATGAAAAGAGACATCTCCGAATTTGTATCGAAATGCTTGCTATGCAAGCAAGTCAAAGCTGAACATCTTCAGGGTTATTACAGCCTATGATGGTCCCCGAATGGAAATGGGATAAAATATTTATAGACTTCGTGACAGGATTACCATTAACTCTAAAAAAGAAAGATGCTATATGGGTCGTGGTGGATAAGTTGACAAAGTCAACTCATTTTATCCCTGTAAGGACAGATTATCCACTTGATAAGTTGGCAGACTTGTATATATCTGAGATTGTGAGATTACACGGGGTACTACTATCAATTATTTCAGACAGAGACCCTAGATTCACTTCGAGATTTTGGAAGAAACTACAAGAAGCCTTGGGTACTAGGTTAAGCTTTAGTATAGCTTTTCATCGGCGAACTGATGGTCAGTCTGAGCGGATGATTCAGATTCTTGAGGATATGTTGCGATGTTGCATCCTCGAATTTTAGGGCAGCTGGGAAAAAAACCTGCCATTGGTAGAGCTCGCCTACAACAACAATTTTCAAGTGAGTTTGAAGATGCCACCTTATGAGGCCTTGTATTGTAGAAAGTGCCAAACTCCATTGTATTGGACAGAACTCAAAGAGAGTCAGATTCACGGAATTGATCTGATCAAGGAAACTAAAGAAAAGGTTAAAATGATACGTGACTGCTTAAAAACGGCATCGGATAGGAAAAAGTCATATGCTGATCTGAAAAGAAAAGAGATCGAATTTCAAGTTGGAGATAGAGTATTTTTGAAAGTATCTTCATGGAAAAAGGTTTTGAGATTTGGCCAGAAAGGCAAGCTGAGTCCGCGATTTATCGGACCATACGAGATCACTGAAAGAGATGGACCATTAACTTATCATCTAGCATTGCCACCAAAACTGGAAAAGATTCATGACGTGTTCCATGTATCTACGTTAAGGCGATATCGGTCAGACCCCTCTCATGTGATTTCACCGATGGAGATTGAAATTAGACCGGACATGACTTTTGGTGAAGAACCGGTTAAGATTTTAGCTCATGAGGTTAAACAACTGAGAAATAAAGATGTGGCTTTAGTGAAAGTTTTATAGCATCGACATGGTGTGGAAGAGGCTACATGGGAGCCAGAAGAAACCATGAAAAGCCAATATCTGAACCTGTTTACTGGTAAGACTTTCGAGGACAAAAGTCCCTAATGGAGGAGAAATGTAACATCCCGAAATAGGGCCTAGTCGAAACAGTGGTTTCGAGACCACAAAACTGACTTTGAAATATTTTTTTTATGATTATTATGAAGCCTAGAATATGAAACTATGCATATGTTAAAGTTTCATGAAGAAATTCTATGAATAAGGTGTCCAATTGGAAAATAAAGACTAAATAGAATAAATTGCAAAACTTGGATTCTAGAAACAATTTGCATGAAATTGCTTTAGGTTATTAATTAGAAGGTTTAAAGAGAAATTTGCCCAATTTTTAAGTTTTTGGACAAAAATGGGCATTCATGGAAAATTTTGGAAGTTTAGTAAGGAGGGGCATTTTGGTCATTTGATAATAAAATCAATAAAAAGGGAAATGAAGGAAAAAATCAGCCATCTTCTCCCTTGTACCAGCCAAAATTCTCAAGCCCTCCATAGCTAGGGTCAACATTTTCAAGCTCAATAGTAAGTGACTCCTAGCCCCGTTTTTAATGTTCATTGTATTTTTGAGATCCTTGTAACATGTTCTCTCCATTTCTACCTATATTTTAAGCTAGGGTTCATGTATGCAAAGTGACCCATGTGTGACATGTTTGTTCTTTGATGTTTTATGGGGGAATATGAAAGTCAGATGTGTGTTAAACATCTTTTCCTAAGTGATTTTTATGAAAACCCCTAAAAGGACCTTTTTAAAAAAGTTACAAAATAAGTGATAGAAATGTGAAATAGAGGAAAATGTGGGCTATTATGAGTTTATAGTGCATTTGACTAGGCTTGGGTAACCAAGGAATTGCATGTATATTATTTTACGAGCCTAAGAATTAAATTGTAAATAATGTGAAACGTTAGGGCAAAATGGTCATTTTGTTTTAGGGTGAAATTTAGACTCGAAAAGAATAATGTGAGATTTTGATAATTCATTTTTATTATTATAGACCTCGAGGAACAAATTTCGGAGGTCGATCGAGGAAAACGAAAGGTTTTGGAGTAACCGAAATGCGAAATCGACACAAATACCAAGTAAGTTCGAATAACGTAAAGTAAACCCAAAATATGCCTAAATGCATGTTTTATGAATGTTTGATAGTTGTATAATAATGATGGCATGAAAATCCATGAAATTTGTTAGTAATAATAATGACAAGTTGATAAATGTTCCAGTTGAAGTTAAAAAGGAAAATTCGATGGATAAACCATGGCTTACGTGACTTTAGATCCTGTATGTGTCGCAAAAAAGGATTTAGCCTGGACGGGTAATCCGTTGATCTCAAATATAGGAAGGATCTAGCTTGGACGGGTGTTCCTTTAGGGATCGAGCCTCCCGAAGAATATGTGTGCATTAAGGATTTAGCCCAGACGGGTAATCTGATCAGGGTCCGAATTTAGCTTGGACTGGTAATTTAGATCCGAGCTCATAAAGGGTGTTTGTCACTATAAGGGATTTACCCTGGACTAGTAATCCCAACAACACTCCATGAGTTTATATTACGGGGGGATTTAGCTTGGACTAATAATCCCACCGTAAGATGTGAGGTTCGCGGGAGTGCGTACTTGAGAAGATCACTTTTACAACTTGATGGTAAATGGATAATCCGTTGAGATTTCCGAGGTACTCAACGGGATTAACATGAGATATAGAAATGAAAATGTTGGATGATGAGCTCATCTAAGACAAATTATATAATGAATTATTATGGGACTAACTTGATGTTTGAGTGCATGTAATTGGAGGCTATCTTATATTTATTGGATTGGTTGTCAAATATGGTTGTATACTAATTAATCGGTAAGTTTACTTTCTAGTTATTCGGGCTTACTAGGCATTGTATATGCTTACCCCTCTCTTTTTCCTGTCTTACAGAGTTCGAGGACTCGTAGAGATTGGAAGGCGGTTGGAGTATTCTCAACACTATCCATTTGTCTTGTTTTGGTATATAAACATTTCTATTTTGTTACAATGGCATGTATAGGTTTTTGGTTACTTGATGCTATATGTCATTGGTTGGCCTATGTAAAGACTTAAATGTTAAACCCATTCTTTTTGTACATGGCCATAAGACATGGCTCATTTCATTGTGGGTTATGACCTACCAACCATGCAAGGTCACGTTAAAAAAAATGTTTTTATGATGATTGAATGGGGAATATCATAAATAGACATTCGTATTGTGGCCAAACATTTGGAAATGGTTAGGCCATAATCGGCAATAAATTGTATGAATGAGCCAAGCCTAAATGTGTTTCAATGGGATGGAAATTCTTAATACAAAAAGGGGAATATTTGAGTATGTATTTAACTGATGAGATGAGGTTGACATACAATGGATTCATTGATGATAGTCCTTGAGTATATTTGGGTCATGTTAAATGCAATTGGGGTTCCTATATGTGAAGAAATTATGAAGGTGTTAACACCCCTTACCCTATCCAAGGCCGGAACAGGATACAAGGCATTACCAGACTTAACCATACACATAGGCGAAAACCGGGCCATAAAATTTCATTTAATTCAAAACTTTTCGAACACATGTATAGACTCATATTTAAAGACATATAACGTGGCATAAATGAGCACTTGCACATTCATAATCATGCAATAACATGTCATTCACTTTAAACATATTTGCTTACCATCCTGTATATAATATACATTATTACATTAACTAGAACTAGACATGCTAAATCTTATTCTCATTTTATACCATCATATTGTAGTTACCAATTTGTCCATTAAACATCCATATTCAAGGCAACATTACTCATTTCCATTTAATTCATGATCCACTAGCCTGCATTTAACTTACTTGATGTATTACCAATCATGCATAACAAACAAAGCTAACTATATCATCACATCAAAACATAGGACATGGCATGATTAATTAAACTTATAAACCATAATGGATAAGGACCACATCTCATGATCATATACGATAACTCAATGCAGACTGATACGTATGGTCAAATTCATAATAATAATAATACATATCACAAACCAACTTCCTATACATGCCACTCACTTGATATTTCTAATATTTGAATTAATTCTCCCAAAAATGATAGTTTGATAGTGTGATTTTGCCTCCAACGATCTCCAACCCCGAGCTGACCTTCCAATACTAAAGAAATAGAGAGGATGGGTAAGCTTTACACTTAGTAAGTCCATATGAAATTAATAAGCAATTACTAACATGCTTTTCAAGATAAAACACTATAATTGTACAATTACACATGTTCAGGTTAAGCTGTTTTATCGAGTTACAGTTACTAAATCATTCATATCTGCAGCTACAAAACTCAAATTTTAGTTTAGTTAATTTTCCTTGAAATTAGACTCATATACCTTTCTCCAATAAAATTTCTAGAATTTTTGGTTTAGCCAATTAGTACAGTTTATTCATTAAAGTTTCCCCTGTTTCGCTGTCCAACAGTTCTTACCTCTCTTCACTAAAAATTATTTATCTCATATTTAAAGACTTGGATGATGTTCTTGTTCATTTCTTCTGAAATTAGACTCATTTAGGATTCTATTCATATAAATTATAACTCATAATTATTTGTTTACAATTTTTAACAATTTTTCCAAGTCAGAAGAGGGGATCTTGAATTCATTCTGACACTGTCTCATAAAAATTAGAATATCACATAATATAGAACTCTTTTTCTCCCTATGTTTCTTTTATATGAAAATAGACTCATTAATATTTAATTACATAATTTTTTTAAAATTTAATTCAACTTACAAAATTTTTGTTGAATTTTCAAAGTCACGCAACTGCTGCTGTCGAACACTGTTTTACTATTAAAATTCACTCTTATATAATTTCACTTAATCCATTTTGTCTTATCGAAGTTCACTCAAATATCGAGCACATTGCTCATAATCTTCATAAACATATACCTGCACTTATTCATCATATAATCATGTTCACTTGTATTTTTACTTAATCGATTTTCCCGTTGAACTCTTCAGAATAATAACTGATACTCAGTTGCCTGCACATATTTTCACACTTGTAGACAAGGCTATCTGGTACGCATAGTAGCCTGCAGTTCGTACTACACATGCGACCAATTATCCAGTACACGTAGTAGCTTGCATTTAGTACTACACACGTGACCTAACCATCTGATACACGTAGCAGCCTGCACTTAGTACTACACACGTGACCGAAGTTATCGGGTACGCATAGCAGCCTGCACTTAGTACTACACATGTGACCAATTATCCGGTACACGTAGTAGCCTGCACTTAGTACTACACACGTGACCTCACAATAGATCATTCGTATCGTTTCTATTCTGAAGGCTCAACCGGGAAATTCCTCATTTTCCAACATGTTACAAATTTATTCATAGTCCTTTTTCAATTTGTAATTTATAACAAATAATCATTCTATAGGCAGCCACATTTCATATGATTACAAAATATAATAAAATAAAAAGAATCGATAAATTATTTACGTACAAACTTGTTGAAATCTCATCAGGTAAAACCATGTAACAATTCATACTACCCGTGTAATAGTAATTTAACATTCAATTCATGTAACAATAATTTGTCATTCAATTTTACATGACACAACAAGCATCACATTTTCCATATCATACACACCATCCATCAACTTCTCCTAAACATATTAAATCATAAAATTTATGCCATAACAATAGAAAATTACAATTCAAGTATGGTATTATATTATTATTAACACACGAACTTACCTTGTATACAAAAATGGTCATTTTTACCATTTTGTCCACAACTTGGTATTTTACCGATTTTAGCCCGTATTTCAATTTTCCTTGCTTTATCATTACAAATATAGCCTAATTAGGACCCACATTATTCAAACTGACCCAAAATCATATTTTGGAAAAATTACAATTTTGCCCCTAAACTTTATCAAAATTACATTTTTACCCCTAGGCTCGTAAATTAAACTTCATCCTATTTTCTTATGTATTATGACATGCTGATCATTTTTCCCTTCTATAGCAACATCAAATTCACACTCTAACATGTACTTATGAACATTAGGTATTTTTACCGATTATGTCGTTTTACTCATTTTCACGTAAAATTGCTTAGTAAAAGTTGTTTAACACAATTTCAAGCTTCATATTCTACCATAAAACATCAAAATAAACACATTTCACCTATGGGTATTTTTCCAAATATAAACCCTAGGTTAAATTATTGCTAGAATAAGCTTAACCAAGTTACCGGGATTTCAAAAATATAAAGAACTTTAAAAACGGGGCTAAGGAGCACTTACAATTGAGCTTGGGAGTTTGAAAAAACCTTAACCATGGCTACTTCTGGTAGAAATGGTTGAATGAAGAAGATGATAGCTAATTTGGCTTATTTTCCTTTTTAATTCTTTTAATTATTAGTTTACCAAAATACCCCTAACTTAAAAATATTTTATTACACCCGTTTCATGTCTATTTTTGTCCAGAAATTAACCAATGGTCTAATTACCATTTAAGGACCCTCAATTTAAAATTTCATAACAATTGGACACCTCTAGTATGTAGAACTCAACTTTTGCACTTTTTACGATTTAGTCCTTTTGACTAAATTAAGTGCCCGAATGTCAAAATTTTCGAACAAAATTTTCACGAAATTATTCCATGAAATCATAGGCCATAAAAATATAATAAAAAATAAAATTTTCATCGTCGGATTTGTGGTCCCGAAACCATTGTTCCGACTAGGCCCAAAATCAGGGTGTTACAAGGGTAACCATTGGCTTGAAATTGTAGCCAAAAAAGGGTCCACATGGGTAGACACACGCACGTGTGTGATACACGGTCAGCCCCATGGGCGTGTGGTACAGCCATGTGTCCCCTGCATCTAAAATTTTTAAGTCAGATTTCATGTTAGTAAACACACAGGAAGAGACACGGCTGTGTGTCTCAACCGTGTGGAAGGCACGGCCTAGCACACGGGCCTGTGTCTTGGCCGTGTGCCCCTAAATACATACTGACGTCATAAACATAATGTCTAAGTTTTTGGACACAGGCAATCACACGAGCGCGTCTAGGTCGTGTGAAAGACACGAGCCAGGGACACGGGCGTGTGCTCGGCCGTGTGAAAACCCCTGTAGGTTCGAAATAGAAAATAAATTTAAATAATTCCACACGGGTTAGGGACACGGGAGTGTCCCAAAGCACACGGGCATGTGCATTGTCTCCACACAGGCGTGTGAGTCTTAACCTTGAAAATTTTCTAAGGTTTTCGATTTAGTCCCGAACCATTCTTAATGTATGTTTTAGGTCTCGTAGGCCCATAATAGGGACACTAAAATGTTGTTTAATTGGTCTTAATTTGGAAGGAAATTTCATAACCCGTATTTTCTGAGAATGTCAGAATATGTGTCTGGTAACACCTCGTACCTGGTCCCAGTCTCGGGTACGGGTAAGGGTGTTACATTTAGTGGTATCAAAGCTACATTTTAGTCGGTTCTAGGACTACCGTAGGGTGTATCGAGTTTAGCTGAACATGCCATTATACGAACGTTGATAGTGTGACATCTCCTAACTGTTTAATTACCTTTGAATATAGTGAATGTCTTCCAATCAAGTAGAAGATGAGTCCGAGAGAGCCGAGAGCCATGCTCCATTTGTCATCTTACAGGCAGTTGGAGTATTGTCAACACTATCCATTTGTCCTGTTTTGGTATATAAACATTTCTATTTTGTTACAATGGCATGTATAGGTTTTTGGTTACTTGATGTTATATGTCATTGGTTGGCCTATGTAAAGGCTTAAATGTTAAACCTATTTTTTTTATATATTGCTATAAGACATGGCTCATTTTGTTGTGGGTTATGACCTACCAACCATGCAAGGTCACGTTAAAAAAAAGTGTTTTTGTGATGATTGAATGGGGAATATCATAAATAGACATTCGTATTGTGGCCAAAACATTTGGAAATGGTTAGGTCATAATTGTCAATGAATTGTAACAATGAGCCAAGCCTAAATGTGTTTCAATGGGATGGAAATCCCTAATTCAAAAAGGGGAATATTTGAGTATGTATTTAACAAATGAGATGAGGTTGACATACAATGGATTCATTAATGATAGTCCTTGAGTATATTTGGGCCATGTTAAATGCAATTGGGGTTATTATATGTGAGGAAATGATGAGGGTGACCATTGGCTTGAAATTATAGCTTAAAAAAGGTCCACACGAGTACACACACAGGCGTGTGTCTAAGCCGTGTGTGATACACAGTTAGCCCCATGGGCGTGTGATACGACCGTGTGTCCCCTGCACCTAAAATTTTTAAGTCAGAATGCATGATAGTAAACACAACGAAAGAGACACGACCGTGTGTCTCAACCGTGTGGAAGGCACGACCTAGCACACGGGCGTGTGTCTTGGCCGTGTGCCCCTAAATACATGCTGACATCATAAACAGAATGTCTAGGTTTTTGGACACGGGTGATACCCCTGTAGGTTCGAAATAGAAAATAAATTCAAATAATTTCACACGGGTTAAGGACACGGACGTTTCCCAAAGCACACGAGCGTGTGCATTGTCTTGACACGGGTGTGTGAGTCTTTACCTTGAAAATTTTCTGAGGTTTTCGGTTTAGTCCCGGACCATTCTCAATGTATGTTTTGGGTCTCGTAGGCCCATAATAGGGACACTAAGATGTTGTTTAATTGGTCTTAATTTGGAACAAAATTTCATAACCCGTATATTTCAAGAATGTCCGAATATGTGTCTGGTAATGCCTCGTACCTGGTCTCAGTCTCAGTCTTGGGTATGGGTAAGGGGTGTTACAATTTATGTTGTTTTCTAAATTTTTATGGAAGAAAATAAGTCTTGGTTCTATAATAAACAACTTTTGTGAAAGGATTTTTATGAAAACACCTAAAAGGACCATTTTGTGAAGTTTATAAAATAGGTTGTAAATGTGTGAAATAATTAGAATTCTCAGCTGATTCTAGTATAAAAAGAATTCATCTAGGCTTGGTTAGTGAGAAAATTTGATGAAAATCGATTTACGAGCCTAGGGGTAAAATCGTAATTTTATGAAAGTCTAGGGGCAAAATTATCATTTGGCCAAAGTATAAATTATGGAATGTATTGGTTATTATGATGATTAATGTAGTGGATTTTATTATTTTAGATCAAGAAAATCGAGATTCAGGCTTAAATCGGGAAAGTACGAGATTATGGACTAAAATGAAATAATTAGCCATGCTTGGATTTGAGGTAAGTTCGTATGATAATAATAATGCAATATTATGTTTGAATTGTAATTCTTTACTATTATTGCATAAATTGTATGATTGAATACATTGGAAAAGTTGATAGAATAGAGTACAGGATGTGGAAATATGACATAGAAGAATGTTACATGAAATGCAAGAAAACGATGATATATGACAAGTGATATAGGAAATAGGTGATAAATATATGTTTAAATGTTTTATTGTTATCATGTATCATAATCTTACTTGTTACCACTAAAGTATAAATAATGTGCTATAAGAGTAACCTACATTATGAGCAAGTGCGACGACATCGGGTAAGATATGAAATCCCGTTGAACCTCAGGAATAGTATTGGATACAAAAGTTTTATCATGAGGAACTATGTGGTCTGAACTGATGAGCTGTGTCTGAGTTCATGAGATAAATTTTACATGTAATGTGGGTCCGGGTATTGACTTCGTGACCAAACCCATGAGTAACTCGTTGAGCGAGCATTTCATGTCAACGCTATATGGGTCCGGGTGCTGACTTTGTGTCCAGACCCATGAGTAGCTCAATGAGCGGGTGTTACATGATAGTGCTATGGGGTCCGGGTACTAACTGATGAATAGGCCCGTGAGTAGCTCAAAATGAGAGCATTACATAGTATGAGGTAGCTCTGGCTTCTTACATGGCACTTAGATGCAAACTTCCCGTGTATCCAATAGTATTCTGAATGTTCAACGGGTAATGCCATAGATGTGATGAAAGTCCCAAGGAGGGCATGTTAAAGAGGTATGGTTATATGATATATTACGATGAGTACAGGTATGTACACTAAGCTTATGGCTATTGAGACTTTGAAATGTTGAGACATCGGTGAGCTAGGATGTATGAATTATGATTATAAATTTTTTTGCAATATCATGTTAACTTATGTTGTGCATTTGAACATGGAATGCATGAAATGGTGAGTTCATGATTAGTCGAAAGTGAACTTATGATAGTTATCATTATATTACACCAAAACAGTGTTGGACAGCAGCCGTTGTATGACTTTGAAAATCCACCAAAAATTGTGGCAATTGAGTTAGAGGCCGAATAAAATATGAAATTAAATCTTAATGAGTCTAGTTTCACATAGAAGAAACGGTGTAAGTAAAAGAGTTCCATATTATGAAATATTTAAATTGTTGTGAGACAGAGTTAGAATGATTTTGAAATACCCTATTCTGATTTTAAAAAATGACTGAAAATTGTACAAAAATAGCTGTGGGTTATAATTTATATTATTAGAATTCTTAATGAGTATATTTTCAGGAGAAATAGACAGAAACATCATCTGAGTCCTGTATTATGAGATAATTAATTTTTAGTGAAGAGGGGTCGGAACTATCAGATAGCAAAAAAGGGGTAAATTTAAGGAATAAACTGTATTTATTGGCTAGAAAAAAAATTATTAAAATTTTATGGTAAGAATATATGTGAGTCTAGTTTCAGGTAAAATTATCAGATCTTATTTTGGAGTTCCGTAGCACCAGATATAAATCATTTAGTAACTATGACTCGAGAAAACAGCTTGACTGGCACATAAGTAAAAATGCAAATAGGGTTGTATTACCTTGAGAAACAAGTTGATAAATTGCTTATTATTTTCATACAGTCTTACTAAGATATAAAGCTTACCCCTCTCCTTTCCATTTCTTTTAGTATTGTCAAGTTAGCTCAGGGTTGGAGATCGTCGGAGGCAGCATCATACTATCAAGCCATCGCTTTCGAGGTATTGATGAATCTTAAACGTCTTCAAGTGAGTGGCATGTATAGGGACTTAGTTATTGATATGTGTTCTAATGATTTGGCCAAGATGTTAGCTTATATTAGTACATTGTATATAGCCATGAGATGTGGCTTATGATAGTCATGGCTTGTAAGCCTATTTATTCAAGGTAAGTATTAATGCATTGTGATGTGGTCATGTGATTATATTTGTTTGATATGAATGGTTAATATTACGGTATATATGTTTGATGAATGTCTTATGACCAAACGAAGTGGTTATAATCAGAGAATAAAAGTGTGATATGGCAATAAGTCAATAATGCTTGAACATGAGATTGGTGTGGAATGACTTAGTTAAGCATGGTATAAGTGTATAAGTGATAATCAAAATGACATGTTCAATTGATTGTGAATTGGAGTGTTTAGACTTGGTATAAAATGAGTAAGCAAAACACATGTATGGTGACATATGAATATTACAATTGAGTCTTAATGGAGGATATTTAATAATTTACTTGATGCTACATTATATGTGTCTATAATGTATTTAAGTATGTAAGGTATTAAAGTAACAAAAAGGCTTGGAAAATAGCCTAAGTACTAGCCACACGGGTAGAGACATGGTCATGTGTCTCAGCTGTGTGGAGGACACAGCCTAGCACACAGACGTGTGGCCTGGCCGTGTGGCCTGGCTGTGTGGTTCAATTTGTTTTGCTGACGTCATAAACAGAGAGTTACACGGCCTGAGGACACGGGCGTGTCCCTATGTCCACACGGGCATGTGACCCTGTTTCTTGAAAAATTTTCTAAGTTTTCCCAAAGCTTTCCAAAGTTCTCGGTTTAGTCCCAAACCGCCTTTAATGCATGTTTAGAGCCTTGGTAGCTCGTGTAAGGCACATTATGCATGTGATTGAATTTTTTTATTTAAATGAAATTTTATTGCCCGATTTCACGAAATTGTGTACTTTTGAGTCCGATAACGCCTCGAACCCTGTCCCGACGTCGGATACGGGTAAGGGGTGTTACAGAGTTGAAATGATATAATATTATAGTACCACAAGTACATATATGTGATACGTGATTTATGATAGCATGTGAAAAACCATACGAACCGGTTATACGAGCCTAGAGGGTCGATATGGTATTAAGCGAATCAATAGATTCGATATGGGAATGAATAATGATATATATGGTTTTCTATGAATTGAAAAAGGAAATGGCAAGTCTTTATTAATAGAAATTATAGTACGAATTGGTTACATTGAATTGTTGAATGTAATATTCCATGAATTGGCATACAAAGCTATCATGCATATATCATATCTTAATGCAAATTCTTGGTATGAATGGAATGTGTATTGGCTAGAAGTTGAATTTGAGTCGATTGTGCATAATTTCGGTTTTGATATTGGAATGTTAATGGTTTTGATTTAATTAGATGTTTAACAGAATATGCTATTCATAATGTTGTATATGTTTAATTGACTTAAATCATGAAAGTACTACTAAGCTTTTCGCTCAGTGTACGATTTTTTTATTCCATGCGTAGGTTTAGGTGGATCTCAAAGTCTCAGGATGTGATTCAGCATCCAATTAGAAGTTCTTGACTCAATAATGTTTGTATAGTCCCTTTTCATTTTAACATATAACATGTACCTAGGTTTTGAGTCGGTTTTGCATAATATGTGATCATGTTGATATTTAAAGCTAGAAATGGTACATTTTGATATAGCCAAATGGTTGGTTTATATAATTAAGATTGGTATATAGATGAATTAAATGAGATGTTGTATAAATTGTGGCATATATGTGTATCTTTATCAAATGGTTAAATGGTTAGAATTATGGAACTTGGCACATGCGTTTAAGTTGAAATGATGAATTTTATATAACACATATGTATATAAGATATTAAAGTTTAGAGTTAAGCATATTTGAAAGGTATTCTTGCTGAAATGGTTGAATTGAGACATAAGTTTGATTATTTAAGTGTTGCAAAATTGGCATCATTTGGATGATTGAGAATAGAGGTCATGTCATGACATTGGAACTTTTTTTTGTCATGATGTGGAAATTGAAAGTGAGTTGCGTCACAACTTGGAACCCTCGAAGTTGCGATGTCAACCTAATAATTTGAAAATTTTACAATTTGGTCATTATTCGACCCAAGTTATCTTAAGAGCTTTCGTAAGCTCATATAAGACCCGAAAATGATTGTATAATATATTGTTAGTGAGTAATATAATTAATAGTGTGTATACATGGTTATATTGAATTGTATTTGATTGTAGTTGCTTCGACAATGAAAGTGATATCCCATAGATTAGACTCAACGATCAGGTCAGGTATGAAGTGTTACAATGCTTGTAATTTTTTGAATAGATTAGTTTAATAAAAATCCATCTTTTAGATTTTTATCTTTTGTATTTGTCCTCTATGGTTTTTACACAAAAAGCAAGATGGTCAAGTAAATATCGGTTCATTGATTACTTAATGTTTGCTTTGGTAGCATTGTATAGTGTCAAATATATTGTTGAGCCTCGTTTTGGAAATGGCCAGGTTGAGGTTGCTCTGATTAGCATTGTCAAAGCCTCCCAAGTCACGTGAAATGGGGCTAGAATACTGGGATAAAGGTTGGAAATTTCTTTCTCGTGGAGAGATGGATCTACATAGTTGACTGCCATTCTCAACTCTTCCAAAGCTTGACTCAGGGGTTCTAAATGAGTCAAGTTGCTTCTCCTTAGGCTGTTCAAACATGTCTTGGCTAGGGAAGTTTGACATTAATTTTTTTCATTCATTGACATTGTTTAAGGTGTTTTTTCACCTTTAGTTTTGCTACCCTATTCAGAATGTTAACCATAGTCTTAAGCTTCGTTTGGTGTGATGGACAACTAGGTCTATTGGTAGCTTGGTCGGGGATGAGATCGAGTTGGTTATCAAAGTGAAGGAATTGATTTAAAGTAGAGGAATAGATGGTGTGAAATTTCCTAGCCCTAGCTTTAGTTTTTAGGAAAATTTTAAAAGGTTTTAAAGTAAACACCTCAATTCAAACCTCCAATTTCCTAGCTTGGCTATTGCTCCCTACTTTCCTCAATTCCATTTTAGCACACACTTTCCCATTTAGAGAAATTACAATAGAATCATGTATACCTTATTTAAGATCAACAACTACTTCCTTTCCTTTTTTATTCTTAGGGAGGTCTCTAATGTTTCTACTCACCTTGCCCTTCTCCCTTTTTATCTTTTTTTTGTTTAGCAAGTTTCATCTTATTAACCAAAGCCTTAGTACCTACTTTTTTATTTGATTGAGCATGAGTCTAACCAAATTCAATAAGACTTAAACTTTTAAATGATTTTTAATAACTTTTATATTTTATGAATTTTTTAATTTTATCTAACATTTTTATAAATTTAAATAATATTTTACAAATTCATAAATTTAAATATATATAATTAAAAAAGGTCTAGAATGGATAAAAAAATTTACATAATTTTTTGAGTTTTTTTTGCTGATGTGGCTGCTAATCTAGTCATGTCACCTTAATAACTACTGTTGATGTTGCGATCCACATCAGCATAGTTAACGATTTATTAATGATGTAATTGTCAAAGATGAAAATTTTTTATGAAAAACTTAATTAATACAATTTAAATTTTTAAAAATTTAATTGAACATATTTTTTTACAAAGGAGCTTAATTGATTATCCGTCGATATTAATTATATACTTTATAACCACCTTTTTAAAAGCAAATTTTTTCTTAATAATTTACTTTTTTTTTAAAAGCAATATTAAAACCGCCATAATAAACATTTCAGAATAGCACAGTTGGGGCCAAGGGTTGTACTTTTCAACATAGTGACCCACCAATTTGGATTAAAAACAAAGGAGGGGAATTTGGAATCTTAGAGGAAACACCTTGCCTTTTTTAAAAGGCTAAAATTTTCAAATAATCTCCTTTTTCTTTTTTTTTCGTAGTAATTATGCCCCTCCCCCACCGTTCTTTTAAATTCTTTTTATATTTGAAAATTTGTTACCTTAATAATAAATGTATGGGTTAAAATATATTATAGGTTTCTATACTTTTTATAAATTTAGAATTTAGACCATATACTTTTATTTTTAAGAATTTAGTCTATTTACTTTTTAGATTTTAAAATTTGTGTCCAGTTGTTAACCTGTTAAATTTTTTTATTAAATTTGTTAGTGTGACATTTTGAAATAACAAATATTTACTTAATAGTCATATAACAAAAAAAGTGGCGTTGTAATAAAAGTAGATGAACCTAAATTTTGAAATAAAATATACTCACTTAATAGTCATGTAGTAAAATAATTTTGTAATGTTAACAATTAAACTTAAATTTTGAGATATGAAAAATAGACCAAATTCCTAAAATTAAAAATACAAAAACTAAATTTCAAATTTATAAAAATAAAAAAAACTTTATCATATTTTAACCTAAATGTATGTATTCTCACATGAATTTGTCCTCAAAGTGTTTTTTGCCGAGAGCTGGAATGAATTTGAAATGGATTCTCCTAAAGAGTGCTATTATTATTTTTTAATATAAGTGATACAACGAAAAATGGAGAAAAATTTACAAACACAAATATTAAACTCTAAATTTCATTTCAATCAACTTAAAATCAACACGTGTTAGCATGGAAACAATCTTTACCTTAATGCAGTTACTTAAACTAGTTAACATGGGATCAACCTCTCAACCCATTTTACTTTGTTTCATATTTAAATTATCCAAAAAATCAAAATTGAGAGTTGAAATTAAGAAGAAAAAAAACAACATTTTGAGTCCAATTTCAATTAAACAAAAATATAGAGAAAAAATTTAATATTAATTTAAAGTACAAAAAGTTGCCTTTAATATCTATAGTTTTATATAGTAGTATTAAAAGTGTTTGATTAAGTTTATATCATTCATTAATCGGGTCTTAACTTTATTATAAAATCATAAAAAAATTCATTATTTTACGAAGTAATAAATATTATTTTGATGATATTGTTTTCTTTTTATATTATTATATATACTAGAAAAATACAAATACGAATCCAAAATATCACAATCTTTATTATCTTAATTTTACCATTGCACTTTAAAAATACCTTATCATTTCAACCAAAACAACATTTAATTTTCATATATATTTTTATAAACTTATTAAATAAAAAATTTCAATCTAGTCAAAAATAAAAGAAAAATTTTAATGTTATTCATAACTAATTTATATACATTTAAAACAAATTATTTTCATTTGAAACTACAAGAAGCAAACGATACCATTACACTCATATAGCTTGGAGTACATTTAAACAATTATCAAAATATATTTGAATCAAACACACATGATAAAATTAGAATCATATACTTAAAGTTGTCGAGATTATTTCTTCCCAAATAACAAAATCTATAATCTATATATAGTTTAAGTCAACCGTATCTATAGTCTATACTATTATAAAATTGTTGACCGGCTCAAAATAAAATTAATTTAATAAATATAAATTAAGAATATTTATATCTTTTTACTTAAAATAGTAATTAATTGTAACATAGCTGAATAGGGCCTAGTAGTTAGGGGCTAGCGAGCTGGGGTCGCTAGTACGCCTACTGAGTTGCAGTTGTTGGCTTGGGTCGAGAGTGAAAGTAGGGTCTTGACTGTAAAAAAAAATTATTAGGAGTAGTCAAAGGGCTATTATACCGAAATTAGGAAGTCAATTTATTTTCCTCTTCATAACACCATTCATGCACGTAACTTTTTCCTATGTCTACTAGGGCAACCTAAGATCATCTAAACACCTAGTGTCTATAAATTAAGCTCTTTTCATTGAAATTTCATATTCCTTTGAACAACAAAACTCTCTCAAAATTCTTCATTGATTACTTCTTTCTCTTGTTTCTAAGAAATCAAGAACCCAGAACTTAGCTCTTAGAACTGAAGGCAAGACTTTGTTTCTCTATTGAAAATAATTTTAGAACTTTTAAGAAGGTTCGCAACGAAAGAGACTAGGTTCGCCAAAAGTCTAGTATGTGCGAACCTAGGTTCGCTTGCGTTTATGTATTAGTTTCAATGTGCTTCATCTATTAGTAACTTTTGTATATTTGTAAAGTTGCGAACCTAACAGAGCTGTCTACAAGCAAGACAAGGGAAAAGCAAAACTTGTTTAAATCTTTCAACAAACTAGTGAGTGTTTAGGGATCGCCTTATGTAAGTGCGAACTATAGTGTTAATCAGGAGCTTAGGGCTTATCCTAAGTTTTAGGAGTAAGTTTTCTCTAAGCTTTGTTTTGTGATTATGTTTAAATATGTGTTTTCATAAACAGTGATATGTAAGCTCAATATTGTGAGCTATATATGAACAGTGTTTTGCAAGCTCCTCATGATTTGCAAGCTCTATGTTTAAGTAACTGCTTGGAATATCCAAACCCTTTTGCCTGAGAAAGCAAAGTATTGTGAGTTAAAATTTTAGAGCTCGCATGTTCTTATTGTTCACATCGTATGATGGTGTGTTGGAGGTTCGGTTGGAGATGAAAAGAAGAGTCACTGCGGTGGCTAGTGTAACATTCCAAGTGGGTTAGACTATCCCGACCGAGTTTAGGATATTACATTAATCATATTTTAAAAATGACTATTTTAATTTAGATAAAATTATTCACTTTTTTAACTTAAAAATGTAACATTTAAAAAAATTCAATCAAATGTGCCAAATATTCTGATATTTGTATGAATAAACTGAGTATTTGTCATGCTTAAATTCTTATTGACATCTTACCTTAAGTTCAAGTTTGAGAAACCCTTTCCTCTTGCCCCCAACTGAAAAAGATAAATTCTAAACATATTTTATAAAAAATATAAAAATATAAAAATCCAAAAATATAATGAATATAATTTTATAAAATTTTATAAAAAAATTTTCAAAAAATTGCAAGTTCCAGTGCCAAGTACAAAATATATGTGCACCGCGACTTACCATATCAACATCTCGTATGACAAAAAAAGAAGAAGAAGAAGCTAACTAAAGCAAAAATAATAAATTGAGGAGATTTCCTTTCTTTTTAAAAGATGACTCAGTCTTCACCATTTCATCTTTGAATGAATATTTATTTATTTTCTTTTAGAATGCAACGACAAGGGCACACTGAAAGGTAACATAAATTATTAAGAATGACAAAAAAAGAGTTCCCATCTGTTTAATTTTATATTTTTTTTTAAAAAACGAGTTTGGAGATAAGATGGACAATTTTTTCATTAAGATTTTTGGGATTGGATGGGGGTTAAGATTCCGTTTGTTTATATATAAAAAATTTTACGGAATTTCTTTTTGTATTTTCCTGTATTTGTTTCACAGAAAATAGTTTGGTCAATGGAAAATGACTTACAAGTCAAGGTAAAATAAATCATTTTTTCTGTAAAATGACTTACCCTTTTGAAAAGCGTAAGTCATTTTCCGGAAAAGAGCTCATCTATAGATAATTTTATTTTTACATAAAAATTAACTTAGATCAAGCTTAATATTATTATATTGATAATAAATTTTATTTTTATTTTTAAAAATATTTAAAATATTATATTCTTTAATATTATTCAACATACATATTTAATTATTTATATTTAGTCATATAATAAATTATTAATATAATAAATATAATTTATTATTTTAATAAATTATTTAATATTTCAATTTTATTTTAATAATAAATTTTAAAAATAATAATTTTAAATAATATTATTCACATGTTATTGAAAATATTCAATATTAATATTTTAATAATAAATGTTTATTACAATTATAAATATATTAATAATAACACCATGTTTGGTTGGGTGTATTGGCATAGCCAATACACCCCTAATCGGTGGGTCCCGCTTAATCCCTCCCTAATACTTTGTTTGGTTCAGTGTATTGCTATTACAGGTCTAATACACTACTGATCTAATCCCCAAAATCTACCGTTTTCTAATCCCTTCCTTGAGCTCAGATTAGGTGCTGCTTCAATTTTGGTCCCTGTTTAACCCTCCCGATTCATGCTTCTGTTTTACCCAAAATCCACGTTCTGTTTTCCTTCTACCTTTGGGCGATAGAAATCAGAGACAGAACAGGGTGAAAAAAGGGCTCATGTTATTGCCCTAATCTCAACCCCCGAAAAAACCAAATAAAAAACCAAACCAAAATTGAGAAACAAAAGACTTTGTCAAATGATGACGTGACCATCATCCATTCATCCCCCATTCCAGATCCCCACTACTTCATCACCCCTCCTAACTCATCGCTCAATTTCTTCTTCTTCTTCTTTTCAAATTTTTTACAAAATTCTCCCAATTCTACATCTGGGTTTTTGTTTTTGAAAGATGGGTATGGGTATCTATTATAATGGGGGAATCATGAATCAATTTTGAGATTCCGTGAGTGGTGGGAATTTGGGTTTTTTTTCTCTGCTTAGTTTATATAAATTTTTTTAGAAGTGATAAATTGATCATCAATAAAGAAACAATAATTAATAGTTTAATACTAATAATTAAAAAAAATGGGGAATGTGAATGGAAGAGAAGATGGGAATAATAGCCCATCAGGGATTGAAGAAGAAAAAACAAGGGCTAACAGTGCTCTTGAAGCTATGGCGGCACCTATGGGTCACTCACCTCCACACAGTCCCACATCAACACATTCTCCTCTCATGTTTACTCCTCAGGTACTCAATTACTTTTATTTTCTTACATTTTTCTGCTTGGGATTTTGATTTCGTGGAATATGATTTGATTTTCTTGCATGGGAATCTGGTTTCGAACGCATAATATCAAGATAAAAGAATGATTATGAAAGTGAATTTTTAATTAGTAGTTCATTTGTTTATTGGTTCATAGCTACTAGCAAAACTGTTTTTCCCAATTAATGCGAAGTATCTGTAAATTTTCAATAAATATTGTGAGTTTCTATTTAAAACAATGTAAAGAAAAAAGAAAACTTATAAATGGATCAATGTGTTGTAAATTTAGAGGCTTCAAGATTTTCTTGTAAGTAATGAATCAAAGCTCTTACATTGTAGAATGAGTTTGATTTTGATTCATCATTTTCGCTTAAACTTGAGTATTAAACTTAGAGGTTTAAAAATTTTCATGTAAATAATGAATCAAAGCTCTTACATTGTAGAATGAGTTTGATTTTGATTCATCATTTTCGCTTAAACTTGAATATTTAACTTAGAGGTTTCAAGATTTTCATGTAAACAAGGAATCAAAGCTCTTACATTGTAGAATGAGTTTGATTTTGATTCATCATTTTCGCTTAAACTTGAGTATTTAACTTAGAGGTTTCAAGATTTTTATGTAAATAATTAATCAAAGCTCTTACATTGTAGCAGGAGTTTGTTTTTGATCTGTAATTTTCGCATAAACTCGAGTATTTAACTTAGTGGTTGGTGCCTGATTCAATGAAATTAAAGTTCGCACAATTTGCAAAAAATTATAGTTTAGAAACTATTTTGTATATAGAGTTTTCATTTTTAAGAATACATAGTTTAAATCTTGAGTTTTGGCTTTTTATGTTTCTTCAAGATTCAATGAAATTGGAAAGTCACAAATGAAAATTGGAGACTATTATGTATTAGGGATTCAAGCCTAGTTTGTATTTAATTCCTTTGATAAATTCATGTTTTTTTTTTCGTGTTGCAATTTTGGTGGAAAGTCTTAGTGTGATCCCTTTGTTTATTGGTTAGTTATAATGCTTGTTTCATTTAACTTTTGCAAGAATTTATGTGTATACAAAGGGCCTCGGGTAGAGAGGAAACTTATTATGTGGAAATTGTATGGGTTTAATGTAAATGGCCGTAAAATTTGGTCACCTGATCGAGAATGCTACTGTCTATGCTATCTATGGCAGAAAATGGTATTCATTGATGCATGACGTGTTAATTTTCCTGCTATAGCTTTAAAACTTGTGGTGCATTATGGATAAAATTAACCTAATCTATAGGTTGTCTTCAATGCAGCCTTTATGGGCAGTTTAGGCAGTTCTTAATTTTTTTTTTATGTCTTCCATGTCTGTGTTAAATTTAAGCCTAACCCCATACACGTTGCATGGGATAATTGGAAGACAAGGTTCTCGATATAAGAATACTTCCCTATGTTTTTTTTATATCGAAAGAAAAATAGTTAGCTCTTTATGAACTGCGACATTTAACACGTGTTTGCTATCTTAATCAGAATCCCTTTGCAGAGATGTGGAAAAGACTTCACTATTATGAAAGTGTTACCATCAGGTGTTTACCAGTATAGGTTCATTGTCGATGGACAATGGAGGTATGCCCCTGACTTGCCATGGGCTCAAGACGGCACAGGCAATGCTAACAACATTTTGGACTTGCAGGTAAATTTATTGTCTTTATCTTGGTATGGTATTCGTAGTTTTAGGATTTCCAACTATTTGTTTTCATTGAATACGAGAGATTTCGCTAAGGAGCCACCACTCGTCCCTCCTCACGTACAACTTCCACTCCTTAATCTACCTGCATCATATGTTTCATGTATGTTGAGTGCATTCGTTCAGTCCCTATATTGTGAGCCAAAAATTGGAGGTTATGCTATTTCACTGCTGCTGCTGTTGGCGCTGCTAACTATGAATTCTATTTTTATCTTGAAAACAGGTTGTGGTGGTTGATCCAGAGGCGTATACCTATGACGATGAGGTGCTAAAGAAAGCTGAAGCTATGGGCAAGCCAGGTCTTGTGGAGATATATGCCAAAGAAGACAGTTTCATCTTTACAGTTGAATCCACTGGTGCGATCAAAGCTTCTCAGTTGGTTCTTAATGCTATAGAAATCTTGAAACAGAAGCTGGATGCAGTTCGCCTGTCTGAGGATACTGTGGAAGCTGATGATCAGTTTGGTGAACTAGGTGCCCATATGCAAGGAGGATGATCTGCTTGTAATTAAGAACTAGCCATTGACATTTGTAGGTTTCAGAAAAGGCGTGTTTACATCTAACTAACTACCTTTTGTTTAAAACTCTTGAGATATTTTGGGTAGAACAGACTACTTGTTTTCCTCGATGAAAATTGTCAGCTATATGCCATCTGTTTTAAACTTAAAAGCCAGCAAAGCATGGACTGGCAAATCTTACTTGTTTTGAACCGATACAGTTGAAACTAAATTTTACTTAATTTATGTAAATCTTGGCGGTCCAAGAATTCTCTTATCAACTTAAACATGAAACAAGCCAAAATAATACAATGACACGTTTAATAATCGTCTTCCTTGGCACGTATGTTTGGAACTCGGATTGAGTGTTTATGCAGATTATAATTCTCAAGTTATATTTTGATTTTAGTAAATTCATATAAGAACATTTTATTATTAAGAATTTTATGAAATTATATATCATTATTAAATTATATTTAATATTAATTATTTTAAATTGTATAAATTCATATAAGAAAATTTATTATCAAGAATTTTATGAAATTATATATTATTATTAAATTATATGTAATAATAATTATTTTAAATTATACAAATTCATATAAGATAATTTATTAGTTATAATTATTTTAAATTTTATTAAATCATATATTTTAATTAAAATATATTTAATATTAATTATTTCAAATTATCTTTTATAGTATCATATATTATGATTTGAGTAAATTCATATAAGAATATTAATTATTAAGAATTTTATTAAATTATATATTTTAATTATAATATATTTAATAATAATTATGTTAATTTATATTTTATAGTATCATATATTATGATTTGAGTAAATTCATATAAGAATATTGATTATTAAGAATTTTATTAAATTATATATTTTAATTAAAATATATTTAATAATAATTATGTTTAAATATGATTAAATTATTTATTATTAATAATAATATTATTAAAATTTAAATAACAATAACAATAATCATTTACCAAAACAAATTTATGCTAAGGGTATTCTAGTCATTTTAGTTTTTTCCATTATGCTATTACACCTCTATTCCATTCAACCAAACACAAGATTACTATTACGCCTCTATTCCATTACATTCAACCAAACAGTGGATTAGCTATTACACCTCTAATCCAATACACCTTTAATCCCAATACACCTCTAATCCAATACAGCGAACCAAACGCACCCTAAATGTTTTGTAGTATAAAGGTTAAAATATGTCATAAGTTTATGTACACTTCACAAATTTGTAATTTAGTTTTTGTACTTTTATTTTTAAGAATTTAGTCCATTTACTTTTCAAAATTGAAAATCAAGTCCAATTGTTGACATCGTTAATTTTTTTTGTCAATTTTATTGATGTCACATTTTTAAATAAAAAATACTTACTTAGTAATCATGTAATTAAAAAATGACGTTGTAATGAATTTGAAATTAATATAATATTTTTAATATATGCAAAAACAATGTAAAATACAAAATTATAGATAAAAATAAATTCAATTAAACAATGAAAAAATAAAAAAATCTCAAATATATGTTTGTTTAATTGAAAACAACTTTTATGAAATATTTTTAAGAAAAATATTTTACACAGATTCATTCAAACATCAGAAAATATTAGCTTTTTCAGAAAAGTAAATCATTTTCCAGAAATCATTTTTTAAAAGTTATTTTTAATAAAACAAACGGAATCTAAGTTTATGTGATGTCCTCCGTCTCTCGTAATATATTTACTAGAACATCTTTATATTAATTGTATAATTGTATAATTGTATTTTTATTTTTTTAATTTTAAATAATTTACTATATATTGTAATTATATAAATATTTTTATATATTTTATTAAAGATTTTGTAAATTATTATTTGGTTTAATTTTTTAAACTAATATTATATAGTATTATTTAAAATTTTGAAATAAGATATTACAAGAGAAGGCATTCAACGTGGAGCAAAGGCGGAAGTAGAATATTTTGACTCGAAAAATTAAAAGGTTTAAAAGATTATTATAAATTAATGCATAATATTAAATGTAAGAGTATTACAAAACAAAATTATTTAAATAGTAATTAAATAAATTTAATTCCTAAATACAAAAAATTTTATAAAGTCAACCAATATTAGACTTATAGCGATTTATACAAGTTAAAAATATAATTATTTTTTATGCCTACCATTTTTATATTTGAATTAAGAGAAAATCCCATTTTACAATTATCATTGATAATTACAGGATAAAATATAATTTCCTTCATGACAATAAAAACTATTTAAATGCTTTTCGGTGCCACAGAAATGCAATATATAAAACACAAAATGTACAAAATTACACAAGTAGCAATACTTTTTAAAAAAGAAATGTTATTTTTTAATCTATATTCAAGAAACACAAGATAATACTGACAATCAATCCTAATTTCTTTGAAGACTCGTATTAATGATAACTAAAAATATAAATCAATCAAGATATTAGTAATCCCATGCAAAACCAATATCCTAAAATCGTTCCATCAATAAAAACTTAATATTGCATAAAACTCATAATTTATCACAAGTAAAATCACAAATATAATTCTTTTAGAGGTTAATCAATAAAGCTTGAAAAAAGAAGAAGAATTGTCTTACACACTCGTATTAAATAAAAATCCTAATTTGTCACAAGCAAAGACACAATTTTATTTACATTCACTCATTTTAATCAATAAAGTTCGTGTTATAGTATAAATAAAAATTGAGCTAGGGTTGAAATGTTAGTATAAGTAATAAAATATACATAATAAAATTAAAATGTAAATATTATATTTAAAAAAAGCTTTAGTTCAATAGTAAAATTAGTATTTTAGTGATGTAAATAGCAGAAGTTAAATCCAATCATATCCAAATTTTTTATTAGATTTTTAAAAATTAAAAATATTAAAATACTTTTAAATAATATAATAAATATAATTATGAAAAGATATTTTTTAAATTTTTATAAATGAATTGGTGTTCGTTTAATTCATGACACCAATTTAAAAATAATATTTTAATTAAACCCTATCGGTTAGATTATAGATCAAAGGTGTTTACCTAAATCATGGATGAAATTATAAAAATTGCTTGACACATACAAGTAAGATGGGAGTAGTAAAATGGAATCCTTAAAAGGAAAGTGGAAAATTAAAAAGGGAAAAATATGAATGGTTTAATAAAAAATATAAAGTTTCTACGATCTTCTCAACGAATGAGACAAAGAAAAGAAAAGGCCAAACAATAATTTATTTATTGATGGTAAAGACAAAGGCTAATTAATTGAATTGTAAAACATCATAAGCTCAAATTTAGATGTGGATAAGGGAATCTCACATTAATTAAATATACGTGTCCAAATCCCGTGCGTTAACCTTTCTTTTCCCTAGTATGATATGATTTACCACTTTTTAATTATTCATTCACATTCTTAATGATTTCTTTTTGGACCACACTCTTAATTCATTTTATTTTTTGGTAGTTAACGCGGTTTTTGGACGTAAACAAAATCCAAAGTTCTCTTATATCGGAGTATTTTAGATTTTATAAATAATTTTTTAATTAATAATTAAAAACGCGACATTTGTTACTCTTTCAATTTTTTTTTAGATTCTAAAAAATATTTACGAGTGGTGTATCAAATAATTACTCTACGATTATACTTATATTTATTTCATCTCAATGTACACTATAAGAAAAGCAAAAAAGTGATTAAATAATTGCATATATTGATTCTTTTAAATTAAAAAATAAATATTTTTATAAATTTAAAACATTACTTAATATATATTTTTATTTTATTATTTGATTCAAAAGAAACATTAAAAATTATGTAGATTTATGATTATCATTAATTTTTTTTATAAAAATGAAAAAGAATAATTATTTGTAAATTGATTATTGACATCATATTTTATAATAATAAATTTAACTTAATTGAATCATTAATAAAGTTAACAGTTTAATTTCTTGTAAAAAAATAAATATCAAGATAAAGAAAATTAAAATCACAAAATAATGATTTTATGCTCATCTAAACCTAAATTATGCTGCTTTGTTTTATTTGTATATTTTTAAGTTTATTTATGTTCCTCTTATACTCATTAAGAATTTCAAAATTACATTTGTTTATTTAAAATTACGTTAACGAGTATTTTCGTAATAAGATAACACTAAATAGATTATCAATAATGATTTTTTTTATCATTAAAATATTAAAGTAGAGAAAGGGAGATAACAAGATTTGAACTCATGTTATTTAAGTGTGAAATGAGAACTCTAACCACTACTCTAAACAAATCTTTACATTAATAATAATGATATTAATTATATAATAGTTGAACAATGAATATGATTTATTGAATAAGTTCTAAACAAGTATAAATGAAATTATTCATCAACATAAATGAATTCAACCTACCTTGTCCAGGTTCTATTCAATTAATAAACAAATCTAAAAACTTAGTTCATACATGTTTATTTAGCTTGACAAATGAATATAAATTAACAAAAATTGAATTGTTCATACTCTGTCACATCTTTAATTATGAAATGTAAATATATATATGTATAAATGTATTTGTAACTATTATGTTTATATAAAATATTTGATAATTTATTTTCTATATAAAATGTGAGAATAAAATATATTATATAAATTAGTAACTATAAATAGTTAATATTTTATATAAATTTACATCGCAATCAGAAAATCATTTTATCGAAAATTACATTTAAGATTTAACCCTATTTCATTCAAGGGGAATGGATTGTTGCAAATAATTATTTAATTTATGTTATAATAAATGCGTACGATGTTTGAAATTTATATTGTCTGTATCTACGTTGAGTAAAGTTGCTTATTGTAATCATCATTATGCCAAAAAAATAAAATAAAAGAAATTGTTGTTTTATGGAATAAAAATCTGAATATGTTCATAGTAAAGCTCTGCAAATACTTGCATATAATGCAGAAACATGACCTAAATGGAGTAGAGTTATTATAAAAACCCCAGAGATCCCACTGTATAATCATCATCATCGACCACAATTACGTCGTCGTCCCAAAGTCCACCATAACCAACAGTCATGGAATCACTGTAATCAATTTGCACTTGCTCTGGTTCGATGCTGTAGTTGGTGTTTCCCCAGTCACTGAGTTCGTCAACGCAAGTCAGTGAAGCGAACTCGGAGGCCACAATGTCGTTTAAAACTCCAGCAGAAGAACTGCTATCACGTTCATCAATGGCGTTTGTAGTACCACATTCTGGTATTGTCAGCGAATTACTGATATTATTATTATCTGCCCAAGACGTACTTTCTGGTGTAGAACTCGGCAAAGGGTGGCAAAATATATCGGAATTTTCGGCACCACCGTTAAATGGCATTGTTGGTTGCTGCAGAGTTTGAGAAGCTCGCAGAGGGCCAACACATTGGGTGACCCTAGTGGCCAACTTATTGAGTAGCAGTGCTGAAGCTGAGCGTTTCTTTGTGGGTTCAGATTGTTGTGGTTTGGCACATTCGGTGTTGGTGACGGCATTACTATCGGAGTTTCCGCTGGATGAGGAAGCGCCGCTGACCGTCACCTGATCTGCACCCATGTTAGCTAAGCGTTTCTTTAGATGAGCGTTCCAGTAGTTCTTGATTTCGTTATCTGTTCTATTTGACAAGTGCCTGGCTATTGCTGCCCACCTTCACCAATATAAACTTATATATAAATGAATATCCCATTAAAGAAAAAGAAAAAAGGAGTGATGGAGATGATTGCGATAATGTAAAGAGAATATAATATAATATATACAATATTCTAGAGAAAGCTAAAAGTTAAAAGATTTTAAAAACAACTTGAGAGCGCTGTGTTGGCGTTGTGAGAAAAAGGAAAGGGTAGGTTTGGAAATGCAATAACCTGTTGCCTAATTCAGCTTGAAGTTTAATAATGGTTTTATCTTCCTCAGGAGTGAAATCTCCTCTCTTAATTCCAGGTCTTAGATAATTAGCCCATCTCAATCTACAGCTCTTCCCACATCTTTGAAGACCTGCAAAACCGAAATTCGAACATGGACATAAGAGTAAAAAATAAAACAATGCCCATATAGGAAGGAAACCTAAAGAATTACCAGCTTTTTGGGGGAGGAAACGCCAGCCACCTTCGCCATGTTTTTGAATGTAAGAAATGAGCTTTTGGTCTTCTTCAGCAGTCCAGGCTCCTTTCTTCAAACCATCTGAACTGCAGAATGGAGTTCTTCCCATTCCGATATGTGAGTCGCTTTGTTCACTTTGTGAATGCTTTGTATAGGGGAAATGAATGGAGCAGTATGAAGGGGTTTCACATTAGAATTGAGGAGTGATGGTGTGATTTCTTACAAAAGATCTGATATGAAACTGTGAGGGACATTTCTCACTACATATATATAGAAATAAATCAAAGGCTCACGTGGTAGACCTTTGCTTTTATTTTTCCCATGATCCTTTGTCATTTTTTATCTAATTTCACAACATCATTAAATTCATCAGCATAAAAAGTTAAATTAGCAATATGTTGTTAGGTAGTATAGTGAAATTTTGATTAAGTAAAACTTCCAATTCAGATCCATCAAAAAGAAAATTGGAACAACATACTTCTCAATTAAAAATTAAAATTTAATCAAAATTTAATATAATTTTTATGTAACATTCTCAAAACCCCTTAATTGAAAATAATATGAGATGAGATGGATTTTTAGTGAAATAAGATATAAAGAAAGTAAAGGATAAGGGATCTTAGAGAAAAATCAAATAAGAAGTATGTTGTGAAATATTAATTTGAGCCAAGGACTAAATCGTTAAAATATGAAAAATTTTATGGTCGAAGTGTAAATATTTAAAACGTGAGGGGTTAAAATATACATTGGAAAAGTTGAGAAAATAAGGAAAATGGATTAATAAGGACCAAAGTGAACAAATAAAGACAAGAGAAGGACTAAGTTGTAAATTTTACCAAAAAGATGTCATGAAAAGGATGAAATTGTAGAGAAAGTTCAAGGGTAAAATAGTCATTTCACTAATAAGATAATTATAAGAAAATATCTTGACTATGGACAAATTTGGCCCATTGGATTAAACTGAAAAGTAAGAAAAAATTATGGCCATTGAATTGAAATCATTAAACTGTCCAACACCAATATAAATAGGAGAGCAATTTTGCTTTTTATGCAATTTAGTCCATTGCCAAGAAATCTCACTATTTCACCCAAAATTCTTAGAAATTTCCATAGACACCGAAGAGAGTTTATTCATCAATTTAGAAGCAAAAAATTGGTAGATGAAAGTGAAAAAAATTAGAAGAAAAGAGAAAGAGAGTGAGGAAGACGAGAAAGAAATGGAAGTGAGGAGAAAAGGAAGAAACTCTTTGCAAAAAAAGAGTTAAGTTTTCATACAAACCATACTTGCATTCAATAAATTGAATTAAATATGTTGTGAATAAAATGTATGAAATGTGTATTTTAATCTAAATTCTTGAAATAGAAAGTATGTATGAAGCATGACATGTAGAAACTTGAAATACTAAGCTTTCAAGTAAGAGATAATAAGATGTGTGTTGTAAAAAGTATTAATATTAAGGAATGAGTATGCTGTCTACACATAAATATGAGTGATTAAATTGAATATAAATAAAGGTATAATGACTATGTATGATTAAATGAAAGTAATGTAAAGAACCATGGAAAAGTAGAGAAATTTACTAAAAATAGTTTTAGACAGCAGTAGAGACTCTATTTTGAAAATTCACCAAAAAGAATAGGAAATGATTTAGAGGGTGAATCAAATATGAAACTAAAGCTTATTGAGTCTAGTTTTGCATGGAAGAAACAATGTAAGAAATGAAATTTTATATTTTGAGATATATTATTTGTTGTGGGATAAGGTCAGAATGGATTCGAGTCCTCGTATTATGAGTTTGGAAAATCATAAAAAATTTTAAATATATTATTAGGGGATTAAATTTATATGTTTAAATTATTAATGATTCTATTTTCAAGAGAATAAAATAGAAACATTATCTAAACCCCGTACTAAGAGATAATTAATTTTTAGTAAAGAAAGGTCGAAGCTGTCAAGTAGCAGAATAGGGGCAAATTTGAAGAATTTAATTTACTGGTTGGATAAAGTAAAAATTCTGAAATTTTTATGGTAAAAATATATTTGAGTCTAGTTTCAAAAACATCAAGCGAATCTTAATTTCGAAATCTTTAGCTCAAGATATAAATAATTTAGTGACTATGACACAAGTGGACAACTTTGATATGAACACATAAGTAAATAGTTGAATTATAGTTAATGTTACGTATAAACATGTCATGCTAAAAACTAAATATCCTAATATATATACATAAAGGATGAGGAGGAAAAAATAGTAGATGAATTTAAAATGTTACAAAATGGTTATAAGTGATGGAATGATTAATACATGTGAGAATGTTTAAATGAATTGATAAAATAATAAATGAATAATTGTTAATTGATTTGATTTTGGAATATTGGCTAAAATTTTATGAATAATTAAATTAATTGGAACAATTTAGAAATAAATATGAAATATACATAAAATGAGTAAACTACTTTAAAAGTGCAAGTCCTCCAATGGACTTATTTGTAAAACTTTAATAATTGTGTTATTTTTATAAATTTTGTTATATTTGATTGAATATCATATATGTTTTAATGAGATCCTTTAACTCATAAATAGTTATTTCATAAATTCAATTGTTACTAAAATGAGTAAAACGGTCTTCAATAATCAAATAATAAGATAAATCAATCTGAAATTTCTATAATTACTTTGACAAAGAATATGATATTTTGATACCTTAACCTAACAATCGGATCGAATATTGAGGTATTACATTCTAAACAGACAAACTCTTAAAATAATTCTTTATCTTAAATCATCACCAATGGTAATAAAGAAACAGTAACAATTTTAAGTTCTAGATTTTAATGAGTTCTTTGAGAATTATTTTAATTTAAGTTAGATGTATTTTGCTTCTTAATCTAGTTATTCATTGTATTGATTAATTGCAATTATATCTATTTCAACAGTGTGAATGCAATTATAATTTTTTTAAAAATAAACTCTTAGCTTAAGTTATTAGAAAAATCAAACAAGGATTGCCCAAATTTAAATTAAATATGATTTTATTTTAGAGTCTAATTTAATGATATATATAATATAAATTATTGATTTAATTCGATTTACAAAATTATATATATTTAACATCTAATTTTTTAAATATAAATAAAAAATAGTTTAAAAATATTATATTAATTAAGTTTAATAACTTATTTTAATGGTCATATTTTCCATGAAATTTTAATAATCATATTTAATATATTTTAAATATAAATATAAAAATATAAAAAAATAAATTAATTTAAAAAATAAAAAAATTTATATCAATAATCGGCATGAAAGCATAATAATTAGTATTGCCTGATACAGCTGATTCTATCAATACCAAAATCGAAGAAAGTATATTACTAGTAATTTTGTTAGGAGTACAACTACAATATAAAAAATTATTACATTCGAATCACTAATATAAAATTTTCTAAACTAGAATAATTTTATACAAAAACGATGAAATTTAAATTAAAATAAATATGGATAGAATTTTACGAAAAACAAAAATCAATCTTAGACACTTACGAATTTTAAGCCTCAACCTTTGTTAATTATTCCAATACTTAATTCTGTGATATGTAGAACGTAAATTCTCCTTCCTCCCTATAGTCTGCTACCCTAGCACGTCTCTGTCTGCTTTCTCTGGCAGAATTTAGGTTTTTTTGTTCTTTCAGTCTTTGTTCAAATCAAACGGCATGATTTGCTTTTTGATTCTCTGATTAGTATTTTGGTATACTCATTCGTAATTGGTAGGAAATTGTTAGGAAAATATGGAGGTAGAATTTGCTGGATTAACAATTAATGAGGAGGAAGATGAGATCTTGCAACTTCAAGTTGAGCAAACTGCAGAAAGGATGATGGGAGTATCTACGTTAGTGGGTTGTTTTTTGACAGCTAGTACAATCCACTTTAAGCAATGAAAAATACCATGGGCAATCTGTGGCATCCGGTAAGGGGTGTTCAAATTCGAGATTTAGGAGAAAAAAAGGTATTTGTTTCAGTTTTTTCATGTTATGGATATGGAAAGGGTGTTAAAGGGTTCTCCTTGGACTTTCAATAATCATTTATTGTTATTATATCAATTGCAGTGGGGAGAAGATCCCCTAAAAGTCCCTCTTATTTATTCTCCCTTTTGGGTTCAAATTAATAATATCCCTATTGGCTTCTATTCTGAGAACCTGGCAGCACAAATTCGAAACTTTATAGGGGTCTTCATGGAGTATGATGGCTCTAGTTTGGGGAAGGAGAACCGTAACTATATGCGTATAAGAGTCCAAGTTGACATTCGGCGTTCTTTGAAAAGAAAGAAGAGGCTTATGTTTAATGGACAATGCTTATATGTTCATTTTAGGTATGAACGTTTATCACTTTTTTGCTTTTTTTTTGCGGTAAATTAGGACATAGTGATTCTTTCTGTGAAGCAAAAATGTCGTTGGGAGTGGAAATTGCTGAGATAGGATGGGATTTATCTTTAAGAGCTCAATCTCAAAGAGCTTTGGCTATGAAAAGTGTATGGCTCCGTGAGGAAGGAGAAGGGGATTGGGGAAGAAATCGTGTGGGATGTCAAAGATCTGGGAGTACTTTAGAGGCTGCTGGAAACTCGACAGAAAATAGGAAGAACATAGATCCTGTATTAGGATTCAATTTGGAAGGAAGTTTGTCGAAGTCTTATCAAGTAGGCGACAGTTCCAACCCGATTTATTTGCCCATTGCTATGGATCATGACCTTGAAGACAATATGCTAATTGGAGAGGAAGGTCATAAGAGAGCTAGAGAGGAAGCAGAAGACTTATCAAGAAGTGATGAGGTAAATTCTACGGTGATACGAAGTAAAGAATTGTTGGAAGTTAATTTTGTATCGGCGGCTGCCAAAAGGCAGACCAGCCGAAAATAATGAAAATCCTAAGTTGGAACGTCCGTGGATTGGGGAGTCCACGGACAGTTCGCAGACTTCGGCATTCGCTGAAGTTATATAATCCTCAAATAGTCTTCTTTATAGAGACTAAAGTTAGTAGAAGTCATATGGAACGAGTTCGTAGAAGTTGTGGTTTTCTTAATGGAATTGACGTCGACTCAAGGGGATCTCGAGGAGGGTTGTGTATGGCATGGAAAGGGGATATCAATGTTCAACTCCAAAGTTTTTCGCAAAGGCATATTGACGTTATAATAGAAGATATGGTTGAAGGCAATAAATGGCAATTTACTGGGTTTTATGGATCACCTTATTATCAAGAGAGAGAGGCAACGTGGAGACTTTTAAGACAACTAAGGCAAGCAGAAGAGTATCTATGGATGGTTTGCGGAGATTTTAACGAAATCATGTATGGGTTTGAGAAAAAAGGTGGTCTACTTCGTGAGGAGGGAAGAATGGAAGATTTTCGAAAGGCACTTGAAGATTGTAATTTAATGGATTTAGGCTTCTGTGGGAATTGGTTCACATGGGAAAGAGGCAATCTACCAGAAACTAATATTCAAGAACGGCTAGATAGAAGGGTAGCAAATGATGATTGGGTGTCACTATTTCCTGAGTATCAAATTCGTCACCTTCCTCATTCATTTTCAGATTATTGTCCATTACTTCTAATCACAAAACGTGAAATTAAGAAGGTTGTCCAAAGAAAGTAAAAATTCGAGGCGTGGTGGGTTCTTGAAGAATCATTCATGGCGACAGTTAGAAATATATGGTCTACCTCAACTGGGGATTTACTACATAAGTTGGATTGTGTCAGAAGGGGGCTGCAAAACTGGGCCGATGGTATTCGATACAGTAGAAAAATTAAGAAGGAGGTCTTACATCTAAAGTTGACAAAATTGTTAGAAGAAGAAAGAAGTGATGACAATATGGCAGAACTTATTGATACAAAAATTGCACTTAATTTTGAAATTAAAAAAGATGAAAGATATTGGGAGCAGAGGGCACGCATTAATTGGTTGAAATTAGGTGATAAAAATACTGCCTTTTTTCCATAAGCAAGCAACGCAAAGAAGAAGAAAGAATCTCATTCAAAAATTACAACTGGAAGATGGTAGGGAAACGAAAGTTTTAAAAGAAATAGAAGAAATAGCACGATCATATTTTCAGCATTTGTTCTCGGCAGGAAGAAAAGGAGATTACAATCATGTTTTGAGGGGAATTGAACTATGTGTTTCTGAAGAAGATAATCTAATGCTAAAGTCACCTTATACAAAAAAGGAGTTATGTGAGGCATTAAAAGAAATGGGTTCTACAAAGGCACTAGGAGAGGATGGTTTTCCGGCTCTATTCTATCAAAAATGTTGGTCGATTATTGGAGATGAAGTGGCAATGTACTGTCTTCAAGTTCTAAATGAAGGTATGGATCTGAGCCCAATCAACAAGACAAATATTGTGCTAATTCCGAAAATTACGAACCCTACAAACATTACTCAATTTAAACCTATTAGCTTGTGTAACGTGCTGTATAAACTGATTGCAAAAGTCATTACTAATCAGCTTCGAATAGTGATAACTAAATGTATTGATTCAGCACAAAGTGCTTTTGTTCCTGGAAGGCTGATTTCTGATAATGTATTATTGGCTTATGAGCTTCTTTATACTCTAAAGCACAAAAGAGTAGGGAAAAAAGGGTTTATGGCAGTAAAACTGGATATGTGCAAAGCTTATGATCAGGTCGAATGGAGTTTTGTGATAGAAATAATGGAAAGAATGGGATTTGATTCAGACTGGGTAGGTTTGCTGATGAACTGTGTCAAAACAGTGTCTTAGTCGGTGGTTTTAAATAATTATACAGGCCTTCCGTTTAGTCCGTCAAGAGGTCTTCGACAAGGGGATCCTCTGAGCCCATTTCTATTTTTATTTTGTGGGGAAGGACTTTCTAGTCTCATGAGATCGGTAGTAGAAGAAAAATTAATTCGAGGAGTTAAGGCGAGTAAGACTGGCCCGCAGGTCTCTCATTTATTATTTGCAGATGATTGTATTCTTTTTGGAGAGGCTATAGAACGAGGTGCAAGTTCATTGAAGCAAATTCTTCGTGAGTATGAATTCTGTTCGGGGCACAGGGTGAATTTTTCAAAATCAACTATTTTCTTTAGCTCTAACACGCAAGAGAGGGAAAAAAGAATGATCACCAGTATGATTGGAGTTCGGAGTACAAACGATCCAGAAAGATATTTAGGATTTCCTAATTTGGTGGGAAGGAGAAAGAAAGAATCTTTTCGTAATTTGAAAGACAGAATACGAGTAAGATTAGAGAATTGGAGCATAAAATATATTTCTCAAGAGGGGAAAGAGATTTTTATTAAAGCCGTTTTGCAGTCCATCCCGACTTATTCAATGGCTTGCTTTTTACTCCCGAAATCCCTTTGTACTGAATTGGAAGGATTAATAGCAAAATTCTGGTGGCAAAAACAAAAAGGCAAGAAGGGTATTCATTGGTGTGCATGAAAGGATATGTGTTCGTTGAAAGAAGAAGGTGGACTTGGTTTTCGAAAGTTGGACAAGTTTAATATCGCTTTACTAGCTAAACAAGGTTGGCGCTTAATTAATTTTCCGAATTCGTTGTTAGCAAGAGTATTGAAAACTAAATATTATCCATCGTCTGATTTTTTAAGTGCTCAACTTGGTAACTTACCTTCACTTACCTGGAAGAGTGTCTGGTCAGCTAAAGGATTGTTAGAGAAAGGATTATGTTGGAGGGTTGGAAAGGGGGATCATATCTCCATCTGGACTGATGTTTGGATTCCGGGTCACGAAGCAAATGAGGTGCAGAGATATAAAGGAAATACAAATATAGAGTTAGTATCGGATCTGATTGACGAAGATAGTAGAACATGGAAAGCAGATATTCTAGTTAATACCTTCAGTGCGGATATTACAAAATGTATTATGCAGATCCCTTTGTCTAGTTCAGTGCAGGATGATTTCCAAGTTTGGGGAGGAGAACCATCAGGAACCTTTTCGGTTAGAAGCGCCTATAAACTATTACAGAGTTCTACACGGATTCCTAACAATTACTTTATACAGGCCGAAAACAAAAAATTCTACAGAAAGCTATGGAATTTACGGATGCCCTCGAAAATAAAAATTACAGTATGGAAGATCTCTTGGAACTATATTCCTACATTAGCTAATCTGAAGCTGAAGAGAGTGGTTACTGAAGATTGGTGTCCCAAATGTAGACAAATTGAAGAAGACAGTATCTACGTTTTTCGACAGTGTCCTACAACGGAGGAAGTTTGGAAACAGTTAAGGTTCGATTGGATGCTAAATAATAGTATTCAGAATGTTTGGGAGTGGCTTATCTGGGTCTTTAATCAGGGAACAAATGAGGAATGTCGTCTATTCTGTTACGGACTATGGCTCATCTGGTCAAACAGAAACCAGTTACTTTATGAAGTAAAATCACAAATGGCAGAGATATTTCAAGACAGATAATAAGTTATAACTCAGAACTGAAAGGGTTAGAGGAGAAGCTACTTATCTGTGAAGAAGTCAGAATCCATAGCCAGAATGAACAAAGGACGCGTGTAACCATCCACTTTGATACGGCTTTTGAGCAAAACTCTTTTAGATCTGCTTCAGGGCTGGTGGTTCGAGACATGCGAGGGGAAGTTTTAGCAACAAAATCTGTTCTCCACTCAAACGTAGCCTCCTCATTTGTAGCGGAGGCGCTTGCAGGATTACAAGTAGTGAGATTAGGGATCTTTTTAGGCATTAATTCATGTGAAATACTTGGGGATTCAAAGACAACTATCAAAAAATGCCAGAGTACAGAAAGGGATAAGTCGATTATAGGAGCCATCATAAAAGACATTCAAGATGCGAAATCACTCTTTCAAGAAATTGATTTTTGTTATATCCCGAGATCAGAAAATATGATGGCGCATTTTATAGCAAAAGAAACTTTGAAGGAAGATGCAAGTTATTACCTGGAGAATGGCATTTCAGAGCAGGTTCGTCATGAGCTTGAAAGGATAAGGAATAGGCATCCAGACAACTATTAAGAGAAGATCCACCATGAGTTTGAAAAGAAGAGGAAAAGGCAGTTAAGAGGGATGGCTTTGGAAACGTATAGTAGATGTCTACAGATTTGCTGAAGATATGAAAAGACCTGCGTTTAATGGCTGTGACTATTCAGAGGAAGAGAAAAGTAATTATGGGTTACAGCTGTTTTTTGTCGGCTGGAGACTTTTCTTTAGTTTTTCAGTTTCCTATTCTATTTGGATTTAGTTTAATTAGTGGCCCGTTCTATTTACTGTTTTGGGCTTTTATTCTTCTAGTTTATTAGAGTCTGTTTGTTAAGTGTAGGATTAGAGTTAAGCTAAACTAATGTTGGTTACTTTATTGATTTATATAATTCCAGTCGATATTTATAAAAAAAAAATTATTCCAATACTTAAATAACAATTAAAAATCATATTACAAATGAGATTATTATTGAAAACATACCTAATAATTCAATCACATTTGGACTTTAACAAAATTTAAAAAAGAATAATATGTGATGCATCGTAAGTGCATAAGTTTCATGTACCATCAATAGATAATAATATGACACATTATCATTAAATTAAACAAAAAATGTGGAGGACTTCTAAATAAATACTAATAATTTTATTTAAACATTAAGCGTAACTATTATAAATAAATATTAATAACTCTCAAATTTATAGTCTTGGGTTTAGGATTTAGAATCTCGAGTATAAAGTATTGAGTCTTAGGTCTAGGGTTTTAAAATTTATTTATATGAAAATTATTTGATATAGCGTCAGGAGTTTTTTATACTCCACAAGCAATTAAGAGTTTGACAAGTGTATTATAGGGTGTGTTAAAAAAATAAAAAATTCAATTACATGAATCAATATGATACTTGCCACACCTTCAATTTGTTTGTAGAGTTTGAAAAACTCTACTGCTAATGTATCGAATACTTGCTCTTATTTAAATCAAATTATTAGTATTTCTTTATGACTCGTTCACTATTATTTTTATTTTATTTAATGAGATGCACACTACATAAAATATTCTTCCATTTAGAAAACCATGAAGTATTTTAATGATGTTTATGTATTAATGTTACTATGTTTACATCCAACCTTTTACTTAGAAAAAAGGGTGATTGCTTCATGGAATAGGATTCCGGTGACAATTTTATTTTCATACTTAGGTATAAAATTATTTTGAGATGTATAATTTGACATTATTAATAGTATCAAAATTTCGTACGGTAATATTAACAAGAATGTCAGATATTTTCATGTTTAGATGAAGAAATTTTTCTTATTTTTTATATATTTTCTCAAGCAATATTTTAACTATATTATTTATTTATTCGTTTATTTATTATAAGTGAAAGTAATATATTATTATGATTTTTTTAGAGAAGCAAAATATCATTAAATAATCAAAGTACCAAATAGTAAATAACTCATAAAAGAAGATAAAGCTAAACCCAAGCAATCAAACTTTTTCTATACATTTAACCTAAGGTCCTTTCTCGTGAATCAATTAAGAATTATACGAATTAAACAAAGGTACCAAGAAATGCAGAATAGAGACATAGTCATGAGGATGAGCTTGGGACAATGCCATTGGAGCAAAGTGATGGGTGATTGCCTCTCTCCCTTGATATCGTGGACAACGGAAGAGAGTAGAAATCAACACTCGAGAAGTAATATAAAATAACGCAGCTTTACTGCAAGTATAACAGGTCAGTTGTAATATTTGTAGTGTTACAATGGAGCACTAGAGTATTCCAAGGATTGAACCCAAGAAAACCATGGATTGAACAATTTCTAAATAGCATCCGTGAGAAATAAAGAGCCTAACCAACTAAGCGCAAAAAATTATATTACGACCAATCATAAAATTAAGAGAAATGAAACTAATTTACTACCTAGCTAATAAGGACCAAATTGTAAATGTGCGAGATTATGAAATTAACAATTAATTAATAAACGGTGGTTGGTTGATCTTGATGTGGTTCAGTAATCTTCCAATTAGGAATCCAAATCACTTAAACTCGCAAAATGACTCCATTTTACATCACGGTTTCAATTTTACCAAGTTAGACAAATTAATCCAGATTATCTCTTGATCTTACCGGTTAACTTGGGACTAATGAATTGGTGCCCAACAAGATCTCCTCTTGATCTCACTTACCTAAGTATTCCTTTAGGGTTGTCAATCCTAAGTTTTTAAGTTCATTCAAATTAGTCAAATTTATTTCGATTTAGTCCCTCATCCAAAAATCAATTTACCACATCTCCATCAATCAACTCCTTTAAAGGTTTAGCTATTCATGCTAAAAATAAAGCTAATAAACATGGAAATGAAAAGTAAAAAAGTCATTAAAGAAAAGCTTAAGAAAAAGTTAAAAGTTAAGATTTTCACACAAGAAAACTAAAAAGGCATATAAAGAGAAGCATTCAAGAAGAAAATCTAAAGCAATAAACATAAAAGGAAAAAAACTTTAATAGGTTCAAATTAAAAGAAACTGAAATACATTAAACTAAAGATGAAAATGTCTTACAACCAAGGTATAATGACTAAAAGTGTAAATAAATGTAAGCTACAATAATAACTAACTTCGCTAACATTAAGAACAACTAAAACAAGAAGAAAAGTTGTTGAGTAATATTAAATCTACAACTAAGGAAAGGAAAATAAGAAACCCTAGAAGAAGAGAAAGAAAAGCTAAGAGAAAACCTAGAGGAAATTAAACCTAAACTAAGCTAATGTGACATCTTTTCTCTCTCAGCCAAATTTTGGTTGATGTAGCAGCTATTCTAACCCAATTCTTGCACCTAGAATACCCTTAAACGATCATTCAATGATTGGTGCTTTGGGTGGACATAGACTACCCTTTTCACAAATTTTTGTTCCCTCACGATGTGGGAATTGCAATACCCAGAAATAGGATATTGCGATACCTTGAATAGTCTTGAAATTGGGGGATTCTTGGCATGTGGATATCGCGATACCACTAAAGGGTGGTTTCTAACCTCAGGTCTATTGGAGGTATCGCAATTTCAAGGTTTGGATATCGCAATACCCTCTCTTTTGATGTCGCTTTCGCTCTATTTTAACCTCCAACATGTCCCTTCATCACTCAATCTTAAGTTAGGGTCCGAATGGCACTATTGGCCAATTTGGGTCTTAAAATGAGTAAAAAAAATACATTTACACTTATTAAATTAAAACCTAAAAACTATGGAAAAGATGCTACTTTGCTTGAGAATAAGCTTCTTAAATTAATAGTTAATTAATTAAGTTAATTAATATACCCAATTAAATTATTTTCTTAACCTAATTCTAAATTCTGTTAAATTCATGGTAACTTTACCATATTAGAATATATGAGAAAATATATTTAATTGTCTTGTTCAATAAAACAATGATGACTAATTAATTTAATTTTCACTTCTAAATTCAATTATTTAATTTTAATCAATTAAATAATAATTCAAAGAAATTAATTTAATTTCTGAGTCATCTAATGTACCTAGTGAGAAAATGCATTATTTGTGAATAGTGATATACGTGATCTATTTCTCTTAATAGTTGCTTTCATTCATTCCATTGTTTTGATTCTACATGCAATCCATTTTGGGTTATATTAAACTAGAGGAGAGATCTATTGGACATATATAATTAGGGTTTAAATAATTTGTTATTAAGTTTCGACTCTTTGTCTATTAATTACAATATTATTTAATCATGGAGTCATTCCACTAAAGAACTATGATTGAACCCTCCATTATTATATATCATTATGAAAGCAACTTAATAAGTGCTCATCATGGGATATTTTTGATCTCTTTGGGTTTAATTCATTCAACCAAATTGATGCTATTTTATTTTAAGGTAATCATTACATCTTCCTTCATTAAAAAGTCAATTATTAATAAATTATAATTAAATCATTTGTCCTAAACAAATAACCCATGACCACGTTACCTTCCATCCATCCTATAATGCCAATGAGTTGATATCATTTACCCTTTATTAGGTTGTGAATTCCACTATTGTCAATAAAGCACTGCCATGAAACAGTCTTATACCCAACTTACCAACTTTCGACTCTTTAGTTATTTGAACTTAGACTTTTAATACACTAAAGTATATGAGGTACACACACATAGTCAATCACTTACTCATGATTGAGGTAAGCCACACTATAAATGTCATAAATGAATCATTCCATTGTCAATCTAGACAATCACATTTATGTCTCTATAACCAATCTTATAGGTCCGCGTGAAGAGCTTGTAACAGATGATTTCTAAGATGGCTCAAGGAGATTCGTGGAGTACTGGTCACGAATCACTTTGAATAATTAAAGGTATCAAACAAAATGCCATTTGTGTGTTGTATCTAGCAAGAGGTCCTTGTCAAACCACTTTATAATCTGCCATGTGTCGTTGTTGTGATAAGAATATAACAATATATGTAAGATAAAATTTATCTAATAGAGACTAACTACTCTACATCTTAAAATGTTACCTATTTAGCTTATTATTATTTGTACTCATTAACCGGATTGGCTTTGGGGAAAAAAATACTTTAACTTTGAAAGTTTGAACTTTAAAGCTATTTATGCATATTAAGAAATGTAATGATTTTCTAGAGAAATTAATTTTATTATTTTAGCCAAAATTGAAAGGATAATGTTGAAATTTTATATTTACATATAAATACATTTATATTAATGTAATTGAAATATTTTTATTAAAAAATAATTAACATATATATTATTTATTAAAAAGATTTAAATTAGATTATATATTTATATATAATAAATATTGTTAAATTCAAAACATATCGATATATATATAAATATTAGATTAAAATATCAAATTTACCGATAGTGACTAACTTATTTATGTATTAGTATATGATATATTTACATAAATAATATATGGCTCATTGTTATTGGTATGGTGAAAATTAATATTGGATTGGGTTAACGCAAAAGATAGACTTTTAACTTCTGAAAGTTTGGGATTGAAATAACTTCTACTGCAATTGATATTCACACTATCATTTTCAACATATTTGTAAGTCTCAAGATAGAGTTGGTAATAATAAACATCACGCCAAAAATATTAATATATAATAATATGAATAGATAAATATTTTAAAATTTATGTTATTATCATGATATATAAAAAAACTGTATAAATATGAAACAACTTAAGTAAGATTACCTACAAAAGTCACAACAATCAGATTAGGACCTCCCATCGTCATCACCATTCTACATATCTATTCTTGGGGCCACGCCAATATATATTGGCTAATGTAAATGCATCTTCATAAAGCCTAACGACTTAGAATTTGGCGTCTTCCCGACTCCGACGCCGGGAGCAAAAGTTTCATTGGTAGTCATTCGTGTCTGCCTATTATATTGATGGATTTTTTTTCTTTGTTAGTATATAATTTAATCATATTTTTAAATTTAAACACTTTATGTGACTCTTATTCCAATCATTAATTTAATTATAAAATTAAAAATATATTTTTAAATTATAATTAATATTAATGCTTGGTTGAATATATAATTTAATACATGAATTTTGATTTGATGTAATTATACATATGAATTTTGATTTGATTTGATTTGATGTAATTATACACATAAAACTTAAATTGTGGTTCATATGTATAGGTGAAACTTTTATTTTAATTCACTCATACACATTTAAAGAAATGAATACAAGCATTTATTTTCATATCGAATTAATATAATTATTTGTGTATGTAATATATTAACATAAAACGGTGTTAATTCGATAATGTTGTTAGTGATTTATGAAATTTGAATTAAATCAAAATTTCATATATAAATTCGCATAAAATCAAAGTTAAGATATAATTTTCATATTTATCCCTTAATATTAATTTTACATCACTTTTATATTTTTATACTTTTATATCGTCTTTAAATAAAACAATTAAAGATTTAAAATCTAAATATTCAACACGTACTAGTTCCATATTAATTATTGATTATCTCCTTCTCATATGTCAAAATCTAATAAATAATTATATTAGAGAGACATTTTTAAGTAAAAGCAATTATATAACAATGATGGAATAAGAAAAGAAAATGAGTTAGAAACATAGATGCCCAGCCTTGATCCAACACTAATCAACTATAAGTTTTATCATTAAAGCAGGGACTTGATCCAACATTAATTTTATAATAATAATTTTGATGTATAATTTTTTAATTTTACATCAATTCATTTTTTTTTGTTAATATCAATCTAGTTAGAACACCGCTAAGCCAAATGGGAATGCTTCCTATAGATCAAGAGAGAATTACTGCTAACTTTGTTTTTTATTCTTCGATTTTTTTTTCTTCGTCTAGTAGATTCTAATTCATACATGTGCTATTCATATTATTTAATTATGAACTCTTTTTAATCATTTTCTTCATATCATGAGCAGTAGGCAGAAAGGGAAAGCCTAGATTTGATTAGCTCTTGCAGAAAATGAAAGCCATTTCAACGAGATTAACCTCGCACAAGATAAATCTTGTAATGAAAATACAATAAAATAAAATTTTAACACAAAAATAGTACAAATTCAATATATACATGTCAAAATTTAAATAACATATATCAATATTATATAAATTAGATATTTTTCACTATGTGAGTGTAAGTGAAAGAAATGAAAGAAAAAAGTTACGATAGTTTTTTCCATAATGAAAGACATCTTTATTTGATAATTTTATATATAATTTAATTTTGATTTTTTTTTCTCTTTTACTGACTTCGTTGATATTACATGGTGGAGTGATTTAAAAAAAAACACCAAACTTCATATCTATTATATAAATATAAAAACGAAGTAAATATACATATAATATTCTAATACAGCTTTTACTATCTAGCTTTTCAGAGCAAAAATAGTTAGTGCACGCCGAAAACTACATGGACCATTGAAAAGGATAAGGCAAGCAATTTATTTCCGAGGCCTTAACGTTATCTTTAATGGTGTTGAGCCTTAGGAGTTCAGAAGATTAATCTTCAAATGCATTACTACTTGAGAGGAATGAATTATTTTTAAGATTGTTCATGAAGGAACTATTACTATTAAGTAACCTAAACTTTAAATGTTTACATCTAAGTTTGAAAATCAAAGAATGCTAGAAGTTGAATCTTTGTATGTGACATCACTAACCAAGCATTTGCTCTTGGTGAAGAGTACTCAAATGTCAAGTTGGTGCACAAAGTTTTGAGGTCTCTCCTTGAACATTTTGCCGTAAAGGTGATTGCCACAAAGGAGGCTATGGACAACAACTCAAAGAGAATTGATGAGTTGATAGTGTCCCTGCAAATGTTCGAAATTAATGTGGAGGAAATCAAAATGGGCAAAATTAAGACATAAAAGAATATTGCTCTACAAGCTTGTCCTATTGTAATTAAAGAATAAACTACCCATGAGGGTGTGTAGGACCAGTTAATACTTTTAACTAAGAGCTTCAACTAAGTATTCAAGAAGCTATCCGAAAAGAGCAAAGGATTTGAAAGAGGCCATAACTTTAATAAAGGAAAAAGGAACGTAGTAGCCATTAGTAACAAAATCCCTAAGGAGAAAATGAAAAGAATCCAATGTTATTAATGTCAGAGATATGACCATACACAAGTCGGGTTTGCCAAAGCACTGAAGAAAATGAAGTCATTATTCATAGCATGGAGTGATGATGCTTCTACCAGTGAGCAGGATGAAGATGAGGTGCACCTGAGCAATTATGTAGCCTTTACATCCAAAGTTGTAACTAAAGTTTCAACTGATTCAGTAAACTACAATGATAGTGACATTGAATCCACAGACTACTTCATGGATAATTACTAGGCAATTCTTGATAAGTGGGATCATGTTTGTAAGATTAATGTGAGACTTATTGATGATAATTCTATTATGATACATGAGAATTGTAGGATTTTGTAGAAGCTTAAAGAAAAAAAGCTCATTGCCAACTAAGAAAGGAGCTAAACTCATTGCAAATGTGAAAGAGTTAACTACACCTTAGTCCATATTAAAAAGGTTGGTTTGAGGAGTGCAAAATTGGATGAGATCCTTTCAATTAAAAGAATAGAACTAGGGAAAGGAAGGCTGCAATATGTTGACACCAAAAATGAAATAGTTAATTCAATAGTCTTTGTGAAAGCAAATGAGCATAAGGAAACATAAGGATCATAGAAGAAAGCTGTTAATTACAGATGATGAAACAATGGATGATTAAATCATCTCTTGTACAATTGTATCATAGTGGATTACTCTCCAAGCAAGGCTACAGGGACATAGAAAAAGGATCTAAATTGCATAGCCAATTTGTGTGTTCCTTGTTGTATTTTTCCAGTTTAAGTTATTTCTTTAGTTTCAACTCACAATACAATTGGGTTGATATAGATACTCAATTTTGGCTACTAACATTTTATTTCTTCCTTGAGATAAATAATATTATATTTCAAGAAATTGTGCTACCAAGCATAAAACAAGTAGCATTGTTATTTCACTTAATATCTCTTCCGTAGCAATAATTGTTGTTTAGAATAATTATTGTTTAGAACAACTATTGTTTGAGAATAGCTATGTTCAAACTAGGGCTTTAGTTAGAACAATTTTCATCTAGTGTAGCTATTATCTGAAAACAACTTGATTTGCCACAATGAATTGTGCAAATTAAGCTCTTTTAAACATTTAATGAGCTCGTATTCGAGTAATTTGTTATCATTTTATTCAATTTATAGATTTAGTAATTTTATCTTTGAATTCAATAAAACTAGTATTTTAGTGTGTTTTATGACCTGTTAGGCCAATTTGGGCCTAAGGAAGGACTAATGTGTTGCTTAAGTATGTAGGATGATATTTTAAGCCGATGAGTCAGTTGACTACCCCAAATGTTGCAACATTCAGAGAGGATATCGCGACAATAAACTTCGAACCTCAAAGGGAGCACCCAGCCATTGATGCCAAGACATCAACTTCCTAATGTCACAACAAAAAACTTCGAACCAAGAAGGGTAACATTCGATGTCCAATGTCGCGACAATAACCATAGGATGTCGTGACAACAAACTTCGAACCTAGAGGGGAAATATCCAGTCTTCAATGTCTCGACAAGACCGTTTAATGTTGGGAGAACTTGTAACAGCCCATTTTTCAGTGAAATTGGAATAGTGGTTTCAGGACCACAAATCCGATCTGAAAATAAAATTTATTTTTATTTTATTACATGGTCCGTATATGTTAGAAATGTCATGTGAAAATTTTGATTAGAAAATTTTACCGATTATGTGTTTAATTACGAAAAGGACCAAATCGCATAAAATACAAAAGTTGAATTCTAGTAGCTATAAGGATTAAATAGTTATGGAATTCAAAACCTGAGGTCCTTATATGATAATTAGACTATTAATAAAAAGTTAGTAAATATTTTTGGATGATTCATCCATGAAAAATTGGAAAAAGGCTAAGGACTAAATTGGAAATCAAAATAATTAAAGATGATAAATTAATTAAATAGAAATAAAAATCGTTTATATCATTTTCTTCCCCAAAATAATACATGGAAACCCTAGGAAAGAGAAAGCAAGCTTTCTTGGCCAAATTGGATCCGGATAGACCAAATTCAGATCTAGAACGAGGAAAGAGGAAAATGTTGGATTAGTAGATTTTACGTACACAAACATTTGTCGAGATAAGTTCGTGTAACTAAATTGTGTTTATTTACATGCTTGCATTGATTGTGTTTATGTAAATTGTATAAATGTCATAAATATGTGAAATGATTACATATCCCATTAAGCCCGATAAATAAAGATGTTTAAATTAAATGATAATGTCCTATAGATGATAAAGGATAAACGATGAAAATGTTACTTTTATGCTTGGAATGAATGTGGAATGTGATCATTTGAATTATATGGATGATTATAGATGTATAAAATAATCACATGCCCAATAATGCTTGAAAAATGTTAAATTTCGTTTGAATAAATGAAAATCGATGGATAAATGTGATTTCTCGAAATGAATGAGGTCCTCCATTTGTTGCTGGTGGGATTTAGCTCGAACGAGTAATCCTATTGACTTCATTTTTGAAAGGATTTATCTCATACGAGTAATCTTGATATAAGCCCTCTCTAGCATATGTTATGGATTGGATTTAGCCGGACAGGTAATCCAAATCAAGCTCTTTAGAGCATATGTCATAAAAAAGTATTTAGCTTAGACTGGTAATCCTGACTAAGCTCTATTGAGTTTAAACATTATAGACAAGATTTAGCTTGGACTGGTAGTCCTGTTGTATATATGTGTGGCTGGAGAGTGTACTCTCTGAAATAGTACCTTATGAGTACCATTGAATATAAATTGACGGATCTTGATTTGTACACCTCGAGTGTACTACCTGTGTATCCATTGATATTTCAGATAAATTCAACGGGTAAAAATCTTGACATGAGAAGATATGAATAAGAAATAAGTTATTACATGTATCCATCTGAAATACAAGAAAATGATGATACATAACAAATGATATATGAAAACAAGAGATGATGATATTTGTACATGGACTTTATTTGATGAATATATGTTCATTCTTGATTATAGACTTGTACACCTTGACTATACTAATTGTGACCTTGATATTTCGAGTAATATGAGTAAAGTTCTGATATGAAATTATCTAAACTCAAAATTAACTAGTATGAAATTATACTTGTAATAATGAGATGAATTATGCATGATGAATGAATACATGTTGTGGAACGCATATGTGCTTGGAATCTTGATTGTTGTTGAGCTTATATATGTTTCGATGTTATTATGGAATATATGACTAACAATGGCAATTAGGATGTGTGTAGGGCTTGAGGTCAAATTGATTGAATATGCCTTACATAGTTACCTCAAAATAGAATGAACGGTAAGTTAAGTACCATGTTATACGAACTTACTAAGCATTTTATGCTTACTTAGTTTTATTTCCCTGTTTTAGAGTAAATCGGAAGCTCGTTGGATTGAAAGCTTGACGGAGATCATCACACTATCCATCATCCCATGTCGGTACAATACAATAAATCAATTATGGTTATAATGACATGTATAGGTTATATTGGCCATATTGACATGTAAATGATAATGATGTTTATAACCTAGCCATTGGAATGGCTAGTAATGGCATGTTTTGATGTGCTTGTAATGTCATACTATGGTAGTTTCAAAATGTTAAGTAGATGATCAAATTATGTCTAACATGTGGACTAATCTAAGGTAAGATTGTGAACATGTATGCATGTAATGATGTGCTACATGAATGATGGAATTTGCTTAATTTGAATGCTTGAATTGGTTGGTTTATGGATGTGAGTCTTAATGCAGGACATGGGTGTGATTTTGGGTGGGAAATGAAGCTAGAAATGGCTTTATTTTGTACACACGGGTAGACACACAGGTATGTGTCTAAACCGTGTGTGACACATGGTCGGGTACATGGGCGTGTAGTTAGGTCGTGTGTCCCTTGCACCTTGAATTTAAGAAAATAGAATGCTTAGAAGTGAGCACACGGGTAGAGACACGGGCGTGCATCTCAGCTATGTATGCTACACGGACGTGTGTCTTGGCCGTCTGAAACTTGCACTTAATTTTGAAAGAATTTAATTAACCACACGGCCTAGCACATGGGCGTGTGGCATGTCCGTGTGCACAAGTCAGAGGGTTACACAGGGTCGAACACGGTCTACAGCACGGGCGTGTTCTAGGGTCAAATGGGTGTGTCCTTTGGACCACACAGGCGTGTAAGCCCTATAACTTGGAAATTTTTTTGAAATTGCATGAAAATTTTTTAGAGTTTCCAATTAAGTTGCGACTCGATTCTAATGCTCGTTTTAGGCCTCGAGGGTCCATTTAAGGGATGATATGAATAATCTCAGTTAATGAATAGTAATTTACGTGAATTACCTGAAAAATGTTCTGAAAGTTTTGGTAATGCTTCGTGACCTTATTTCAGCGACGGATACAAGTTAGGGGTGTTACATGTAGTGGTATCAGAGCTACGGTTTAGTCAGTTCTTGGACTGAACGTAGCATATGTGGAGTCTAGAAATACATGCCATTATATAACCTGTGATAGTGTGATATCTTCTAACTCTGATGAAAATTGTTTCACAAATAGACATAGATGCTTTCTAATCGAGCTAATTCCGAAAGAGATACTCAAGTATCTGAGTAAAATATTACTTATGATGAAACAAAATTTGAAAAGGTATGATAAATGTTTTATAGTACATGAGAATGATAAATGTTATGTTATATGAGTATATATATGAAATTTAAATTTTGAGGCTTATAATCTCCACCCTCTCACCAGTACAGTTTTATACAATGAAATTCGCAAGATTTATATTGATTAAGTTCATAAGTGTGAAAGAAGGGTTCAAAGGCTGAATGATTAATAATATAGTCAAAATCGAGAATAGGATAATAAGTAAAGACGGTATTAAAAGAGATATTAGATTTTTCTGAGAATTATTCTGAATATGTGATGTCATCGTTAAAAAGAAGTTATTCATGAGTAAATGACTTATCCAGATATGATATTTATAGAACGGATTAGCCGAAAATTCTTTCAAATTGACTCTTTCAGTGAATTGAATAATGTAAGGTTATTGATGACTTTATTAGCCAGTGGAATAGTGATGAAATTGCGAAGATATTTGAATGCAATTGTTATAATCGGGTATATTATAGCAATCTCTTTTGGGTATTCTATATGTTCTGTTATTCTCAAAGGCATATGAAATTGTTCATATTTAGATGTAATATTTATTATATTGAAAGGTTAGCTAATTATAATAGATGGAATTACTGAAAGTCTGGTTGATTCATGAGCAGCATTGCTTTATCTTATTTGGGTTTTCTAATTTATCAAGATTGATATAAGATTGGATGATAAGGTTTATATGATATCACTTTCTACTTCTACTGATTGAAGCCCTGAATTGCGAATATGCAAATTATATTATCTTTGTGACAGTTGTTTTTACTGAGTATGCGTGATATTACTCTTCTGAATTTTCTTTGAGACATCATCAATCTCTTTATTATTCAAACGTGGTTTATCTGTGAAAGATATTCATTGGTCAGTGGTAACTATACTTACTACTGTTATGAATTCTAAATTGAGCATGAGAATTTGGTAATATGGAACACATATTATAGAAACTGTATTATTGCACTAGTTGATATTGGACTCACCCTTGGTTTTCCTCTTTTATTTGAAAAATATTATTGAGGTTGAAGTATTGTTCCATTTATATTGTGGAAATGTCAGATCTATTATAGTATTATGGTTTTAACCTATCTAATGATTGTAACATTGGAATAATTTAAAGCTTCGATATCCTTTTTAATTTTTGTGAATGTGTTTTCTATGGTAGCTACATCAATGATATGGATATTACAGAAAGATGTAAGATTTGAATGAACTAACAACTGTTAGTAAAGTTTTGATCAGTTGGAAGCCCTGATGATCGAAGCATCAGTTCTGGTTCAATCTGAATCGGGTAAGGAATTTATTATCATAGTGATACATCATTGAATGGACAAGACTGTATTTTGATGAAGAAAGGTAAAGTAATGGTCTATACTTTTTGCCAGATAAAGCTACAGGAAAAGAATTACCCTACATATGATCTTAGATTGACAATTATAGTGCTTGCACTGATAATTTGGTAACAGTATCTGTATGGTGAAAATATCATATATATATTGATCATAAATTTTAAAACACTCGATGCTATAGAAAGATTTGGATCTGACACAGAGTAGATGGTTTGAAATATTGAAAGGCCCTGATTTGGTAATTGATTATCATTCAGGAACAGTAATTATAGTTGCTAATATTTTGAGTAGAAAATTCTTTGTTTGCTTTATGAGCGATAAATACTCGATTGTTATTGTCTAATGAAAGAATAATTTTAGCTGAGCTTAAAGTTAGACTGATGTTTCTGCAACAAATCTGTGAAGCCCAAAAAAGTGAAAATGAGTTGTAAGTTAAACAGGTACAGAATGAAATAATTATTGAATCAGGATAGCAAATTTAAATCTGATGATTGTCTGTTATTCCGAGATAGAGCCTGTGTACTGAAGAATCTGGACCTTTTACAAAAAATTTTACATGAATGACCATAGTGGTACTATGTCTGTTTATTTGAGAAATGATAAGATGCACAATGATTTGAAAAGATGTACTGGTAGCCCGAAATGAAATATGGTATTTCTGAATCTATATTTAAATGCCGGATGCACCAGCAAGATAGAGATGATACTTTCAAGATGGTTATAGTCAGTGAAAATAATGAAATGGAAATGGGACAAAGTTACTATGAATTTTATTCAAGATTCTCCTTGTCTATGAAAAGAAAAATACTATTTGTGTAATTATCGATTGTTTGACGAAGCCAAGAAAAATACTATTTGCGTAATTATCGATTATTTGATGAAGCCAGCACATTTTATCCTGGTATGAATGGATTTCTCACTTAATAGATTATTTCAATTGTCTGTTTTTGAGACTGTCAGATTATATAATGTGCTAGTTTCTATTATTTCTAATAGAGACCTACAATTCATATTCCGATTCTAAAACAAGTTACAAGAAGCTTTGGGTATACAGTTACATTTTAGCACCGTATTTCTTTCTCATACGGATGATCAATCTGAACACATGATTCAGATTTTTGAAAATACGTTTCAGTGCTATATTTTAGAATTCGAAGGCAATTGAAAAAAAAAATTTGTCCTTAGCTGAATTCATATATAGTAATAGTTAACAGTCAAGTATAAAAATTTTATCGTACGAGACTTTATATGGTTATAATGTAAAACTCCGGTGTTTTGGACTGAGCTCAGTGGGAAAAGATACATGTAGTTGGTTTGATTAATTGAAAAAAAAGGTGAAAGTGATCTGAGACAATATAAAAACAGTATTTGATCATCAAGAATCTGATAGGAATCTAAGACGAAATGAAATAGAGTTTCAAATTGGTGACATAATATTTTTGAAAGTTTCACCATGGAAGAAATTTCCCCAATTTGGCCGTAAAGGAAAATTAAGTTTGTGGTTTATCAGGTTATATAAGATTATTGAAAAGAATTGGGTCTGTTGCGTATTGATTGGTAATATTATTAGAGCTCTACAGAATTCACAATGTTCTTATGTGTATATGTGTTATGACAGTATCGATCAGACCCGTCATCTGCTATTACTTTGATAAATGTTAAATTCAGCCTGACACGACTAACAGTGAGAGATTGATTGAAATTTTGGCACTTGAAGAGAAAAACTGAGAAATAAAAAGGTAGCATTAGTAAAAGTTCTTTGACAATGACATGATATAGAAAGAGCTACCTAGGAACTGGAGGAAACTATGAAAAAGTAATATCTGAATCTCTTTAGTAGTAAAATTTTCGAGGACGAAAATTCCTTAAGGAGGAGAGTTGTAACAGCCCATTTTTTAGTGAAATCGGAATAGTGGTTTTGGGACCACAAATTTGATACAAAAATAAATTTTTTTTATTTTATTACATGGTCCATAATATGTTCGAAATGTCATGTGAAAATTTTGATTAGAAAATTTTACCGATTATGTGTTTAATTACGAAAAGGACCAAATCGCATAAAATGTAAAAGTTAAATTCTAGTAGCTATAAGAATTAAATAGCTATGGAATTCAAAAATTGAGGTCCTTATATGGTAACTAGACCATTAATAAAAAGTTAGTAGATATTTTTGGATGATTCATCCATGGAAAATTGGAAAAAGGCTAAGGACTAAATTAGAAATCAAAATAATTAAAGATGATAAATTAATTAAATAGAAATAAAAATTGTTTATACAATATTTTTCTACAAAATAATACATGGAAACCCTAGGAAAGAGAAAGAAAGCTTTCTTGGCCAAATTGGATCCGGATAGACCAAATTCGGCGCTAGAACAAGGAAAGAGGAAAATGTCGGATTAATAAATTTTACATACATGAACATTTGTTGAGGTAAGTTCGTGTAACTAAATTGTGTTTATTTACATGCTTGCATTGATTATTTTTATGTAAATTGTATAAATGTCATAAATATGTGACATGATTACATATCTGATCAAGCCCGATAAATAAAAATGTTTAAATTAAATGATAATGCCCGATAGATGATAAAGGATAAACGATGAAAATGTTACTTTTATGCTTGGAATGAATGTGGAATGTGATCATTTGAATTATATGGATGATTATAGATGTATGAAATAATCACATGCCCAATAATGCTTGAAAAATGTTAAATTTCATTTGAATAAATGAAAATCGATGGATAAATGTGATTTCTCGAAATGAATGAGGTCCTCCATTTGTTGATGGTGGGATTTAGCTCGAACGAGTAATCCTATTGACTTCATTTTTGAAAGGATTTAGCTCATACGAGTAATCTTGATAGATCGGACAGGTAATCCAAATCAAGCTCTTTAGAGCATATGTCATAAAAAAGTATTTAGCCTGGATTGGTAATCCTGACTAAGATCTATTGAGTATAAATATTATAGACAGGATTTAGCTTGGATTGGTAATCCTGTTGTATATATGTGAGGCTTGAGAGTGTACTCTCTAAAATAGTACCTTATGGGTATCATTGAATATGAATTGATGGATCCTAATTTGTACACCTCGAGTGTACTACCTTTGTATCCATCGGTATTTCAGATAAATTTAACGGGTAAAAATCTTGACATGAGAAGGTATGAATAAGAAATGAGTTATTACACGTATCTGTCTGAAATACAAGAAAATGATGATACATAACAAATGATATATGAAAACATGAGATGATGATATTTGCACATGGACTTTATTTGATGAATATATGTTCATTCTTGATTATAGACTTGTACAGCTTGACTAATCGTGACCTTTTTATTCCGAGTAATATGAGTAAAGTTCTGATATGAAATTATTTGAACTCGAAATGAACTAGTATGAAATTATACTTGTAATAATGAGATGAATTATGCATGATGAATGAATACATGTTGTGGAAAGCATGTGTGCTTGGAATCTTGATTGTTGTTGAGCCCATATATGTTTTGATGTTATTATAGAATATATGACTAACAAGGGCAATGAGGATGTGTATAGGGCTTGAGGTCAAATTGACTAAATATGCCTTACGTAGTTACCTCAAAATAGAATGAATGGTAAGTTAAGTACCATGTTATACGAACTTACTAAGCATTTTATGCTTACTTAGTTTTATTTACCGATTTTAGAGTAAATTAGAAGCTCGTTGGATTGGAAGCTTGGTGGAAATCACTCACACTATCCATTGGCCCATGTTGGCACAATACGATAAATCAATTATGGTTATAATGGCATGTATAGGTTATATTGGCCATATTGGCATGTAAATGATAATGATGTTTGTAACCTAGCCATTGGAATGACTAGTATTGGCATGTTTTGATGTGCTTGTAATGTCATACTATGGTAGTTTCAGAAAGTTAATTAGATGATCAGATTATGCCTAACATGTGAAGTAAACTAAGGTAAGATTGTGAACATGTATGCATGTAATGATGTGCCATATGAATGATGGAATTTGCTTAATTTGAATGCTTGAATTGGTTGGTTTATAGATGTGAGTTTTAGTGCAAGATATGGATGTGATTTTGGGTGAGAAATAAAGTTAGAAATGGCTTTATTTTGTCCACACTGGCAGACACCCGGTCATGTGTCTAAACTGTGTGTGACACACGACCTGGTATATAGGCGTGTAGTTAGGCCGTATGTTCCTTGCACCTTGAATTTGAGAAAATGGAATGCTCAGAATGTAGCATATGGGTAGAGACACAGGCGTGTGTCTCAGCCGTGTGTGCTACATGTCCCAGAACAAGGGCATGTGTCTTGGATGTGTGAAACCTGCACCTAATTTTGAAAAAATTTAATTAACCACACGGCCTAGCACACAGGCGTGTGGCATGGCAGTGTGCACAAGTCAGAGAGTTTCACGGGGTCAAACATGGCCTGCATGGGCATGTTCTAGGGTTACACGTGCTTGTCCCTTGGACCACACGGGCGTGTGATCCCTGTAACTTGGAAATTTTTTTGAAATTTCATGAAAAATTCTTAGAGTTTTCTATTACACCTTGAATTTGGGCCTAGAAGTATTGGGCCTTGAGTGCGGGTCCGTAAGGAGGTTGTATATAGGTATTTAATTGTGTAATGAAATGACACAATTAAATGTTTGCTTTAGTGGTTAATGGCTTTGAGAAGTGTTGGGGAAATCTTGGGTTCAAACTTGGGCTTTAGCAAAAATTTTGGTATTAAGAGAAAAAAAAAACCTGGATACTTGGATGAGGGCTTTTAAATTATTGTGTTAAATAAATAACACAAGGAAGCTTGTAGTCTAGTGGTTGTGGCGTCATTAAGGTTGTGTGGGAGCCTGGGTTCAAGCCTTGGCTCTTGCAATTTATTTTGGTTTTTTTAGGGAACCTGGACTTTGGCCTTTAGACCTTATAATTAATTGGGGATAAAATATGATATAAAAAGCCTTGTGGCTTAGTGGCAAGTAGCGTATGGAGAAACTGAGGGAAGGCATGGGTTCGAATCCCATGGCAAGCAAGGAGCATTTATTTTGCTAACAGGGGTGGCAAGAGTTGGTGTTGAATTTAAACTCTGATGTTGGAGGGATCCCACATCGGGAAGCTAACATAAGCGTGGTTGCGAAGCTGGCTTTAAATAGAGAGAACCATGAGGAGAGTAAAGGTACCTTTCTTGGCTGATCCCTTTCGCTGTATGGCGTGCTAGTTTGGGTTGGGCGTCGGCTAAGAGTGCTCAGAGCGTGGATTAACTCCAGTCTCCTATCAGGTGTGTATTTCTCACTAATCTAGCTATAGGATGGCTACTTCGGGCCGAAAGGGGCCATGTGGGCCCAATGGGCCTACGGGCCCAATTGGATAAGTTGTTTGATTGTGTAGTAAATATTGGACTAGGCTAGGTGAATCTCATATTTGTGGCTAGATTTGGGCTAAAAGGGCCACACGAGCGTGTGGGCCCATTTGGACCGAGAATAGGCTTTAGGCCCATTCGTATTGTTATCCCTGTTTAGAATACTTTAGTTTACCAAATTACTAAAATGCCCTCGATTTGTAGAATTACCATTTTACCCTCGATTTATAGAATTACCGTTTTACCCTTGATTTATAGAATTACCGTTTTACCCTCGATTTACAAAATTACCGTTTTACCCTCGATTTACAGAATTACCGTTTTACCCTCGATTTACAGAATTACCGTTTTACCCTCGATTTACAGAATTACTGTTTTACCCTTGATTTATAGAATTATCGTTTTACCCTCGATTTACAGAATTACCATTTTACCCTTGATTTGTAGAATTATTATTTTAGCCTCGATTTACAAAATTACTAAAATACCCTTGGTTTACAAAATTACCAAAATACCCTCGATCAGTAAAATTACCAAAATACCCTGGTCTATAAAATTGCTAAAATACCCCTAGTTTGTAAAATTACCAAAATACCCCTAGTTTGTAAAGTTACCAAAATACCACTGGTTTGTGAAATTACCGAAATACCCTCAATTTGTAAAATTACCAAAATACCCCTGATTTACAAAATTACAAAATACCCTTGACTTTCTAAAAATTATAGAAATACCATTAGTTTACTAAATTACTGAAATACCCTTGGTTTGTAGATTTACCAAAACACCCTTGTAGGATGAAATGACTACAATACCCCTAATAGGTAAAAAGACCGTAAAAGCCCCTGTAGGGTAAAGTGACCGTAATACCCTTGTATGGTAAAATGACGAATATGCCCTTATGTTCCGTGACTGATGTGCTTAGGATTTACATATATTGATATTAGATTAGTTAAGTTTGAGTGACAGGTGGTGGTTATCGTAGGTGATTGATTATGGAAACGTTTCAACTTCAACCCATAACAGGTGTGTACTAACCCTCTAATAGCTTAGATTAATATTTGCTGAGAAGCCGAAATGCTAAAATATCGGTATTTCGGGAACTTGTAATGTTGCGTTTGGGTATAGATGCGATAAATACGATATGATCAGTGTTTGGATCGATGGAACAGGCAAGAACTCAATTTTGTGCACGATGGTAAGTTGGGCCTCAATGGGCTGGAATCGGGCCCAATGGCCTTCGGGCCCATTTGCGTAAAACTGATAGAAAATGGAATCTGGAAAATTTGCATGTTAACACAGTTAGTACTGCTGTAAAATTTGGATTATGTGGGCTTAATGGGCTAAATCGGCATTCGTAGGGCCCATTAGAGGTTTTGGGCCCAAAAGCCCGAGTTTGATAAAGTGGGTAAAGATCATTGTTTAAACACTCGGAAATATTGATAATTGTTGATGAACATGGAAAACCCTGATATTTGGTAAAATTATGAAATTACCCTTATAATGTGAAAATGACTGTTTTGCCCCTAGGTAAAAATGACCATTATACCCCTAGGGTTTAATTATAAATTTGATACGTGGGGTATGATATACATGAATTATATGATATGCACATGATATGTATGATATGCACATGATATGTATGAAATGCACATGATGAATTCATAAATGCATTGGGTTGGGTTTTTATATGGATGGAGGAAGTGCAAAAGGGCTTATGCCCCAGTTTATTGAAAAGGGCTTATGCCCCAGTTTATCGAAAAGGGCTTATGCCCCAGTTTACCGAAAAAGGCTTATGCCCCAATTTATTAAAAAGGGCTTTGCCCCAGTTTACCGAAAAGGGCTTTGCCCCAGTTATTAAAGAGGCTAGGCCTCCAGATATATGATAAAGCCACTATGCTGCCAGTGGTGTGTTGGTTGGGTGGGTTGAGTTATTCCCCACATGGTGTGTTGGTTGGTACGGGTGGAGAGTAGCGGATGGTGGGTTGAGTAGTCTCCCCAAATGGGCTTGCATACATTCATTGGTATTTCATGTGATATTGAAATGGGCTTGTATACATTCATTGATATTTCATGTGTTATTGAAATGGGCCTATGGGCCATACCGTTTACAATAAAGGCTTCGGCCCAGTGATATGATTTATGAAAAGCTTCGGCCCAGTGATTTGATTTTTGAAAAGGCTTCGGCCTAGTAACCGTTAAACGAAAGGCTTCGGCCCAGTATATGTCGAGACTGAATAAGGCTTTGGCCCAGATTGTACTGATACTGTGTTTTCACTGTTTGTTTGTTATTGGGATTACACACTGAGTTTTCGTAAACTCACCCCATTTCTAACAGTGCAGGTAATCCCTAAGCTTAGATGGTTTGGAGCTGTGAGGGACTCGGAGATGGCCACACTACTGTTTCTGTTTCTTTTAATTGCAATAAGTAGCCGATTTATTTCTTTATAAGTTTTATCTTATTAATATTATTGTTTGGTTTTGGGTTGTAATAAGACCATTTTAATTATTTTTCTAGGATTATTTTATTTTTAATAACTTTAATCTGTTTGTTAATAAATGGGCTGGACTTAGGATGTGTTTTCAAAATGATAATTGTTTTCAAAATAACACCACGCCACGATTATCCGATTTATCAAAGATTTCAACTTAAATAAATTACAACTCGATTTAACCAAGTGTGGCAATGGTTGTGGGCATGTCTAGGATTGGATCCATTAGAAGAGCTTGGTACTTAAGCAGCCTTCATGGCTCACCTCCTCTATTACGGATTCCTACCTCGTGCCCAGCTCCTATTCACTTTGTTAGCTTAACAAAAGTCGATTTTTAAAGCACTAAAATGAAACATGGATTTTCAACTTCAATGTGGCACATCAGATTCGGCCATAACGTCTGGGCCGGGTTTGGGGTGTTACATTTAGTAGTATCAGAGCCTAGGTTACAAAACTCGGCTGGGGTATGGGTAGCTGAAAATTATTGTTGTTTTTTTTCTTCCAAAATTGGGGTTTGAAAAGGGTTTTTCTAAAAATTTTGTTTTGAAATTTATCAACAAAACTTGACTTGTTTCTGGAAAGATGTTATTGAAAGTGTGGCACACCGAGTCTTCAGTACCAAATTTGTAAGTTCTCTAACTCTGTTTACTGTTATAGATTGAAATGCTATATTGAGAAACCACTATAGATAGTAGCACTATACTGGAACTTTCTAGTTAGAGTAAATTGTAATGCTTGAATTTAGATTTAGTATTTATTTGGTGTGTGTTCTGGAAATGTAGAAATTGGTTGCATGTGAAATCTATCCACTCTAATGGAAAAATGTTTTGGGTGTATGTTAGTATTATTAGTATCAGAGTGCGCAGCGGAAATGTGGTGGTGTAGTCTGAGAGTGGAAAATTTCGAGGACGAAATTTTTTTAAGGGGGTAGAATTGTAACACCCCGAATTTGGGCTTAGAAGTATTAGGCCTTGAGTGCGGGTCCGTAAGGAGGTTGTATATAGGTATTTAATTGTGCAATGAAATGACACAATTAAATGTTTGCTTTAGTGGTTAATGGCTTTGAGAAGTGTATGAGTTATCGAGTATTCGATATTATCACAAAAAGGTATGAGTTCGATATGAATTTTTATAGGTATGTACATATAAAGCATGAAATCCAAATAGAAGAACTTATGAACTTGTTCATAAACCTTGAGTGAGTATGAGAAAAGTTTGCTGGCCACCATGGTTTAGATATTAATTAGTAAAACCTTACTAAGTTATGAAGCTTATTGTGTGTTATTTGTTTATGTTTCATAGAGAATCAAAGCTAACTTCGACTCGGGGATCGTCGGGAAGCTTCATCATACTATCAATTAACTAGGTACTTTTGAATCTTTGTATATATAGTATATGACATGTATAGGCTAGTGTCATTTTGGTATGTCTTGAATTACGATATTAGCCACGAGATGTAACACCCCCGTACCCGAGACCATCGCCAGAGTCAAGCACGAAGTGTTACTAAACTTAATTCATCAATTAAACAACTTAAACAACTTATTACCAACCATGCATGACAACCAAGCATATGCACATCACAAATATCAAACATAACATAAATAGCTAGATTTATAAGTCAGAATCATTAGCTCACTAAAGACCAATATATTTGGTCAAATAATAATAACACATGTTATAAAATTAGGTCCCTATACATGCCACTCACTTAATAAATCTAGCATATGTGTTTATACTGTCAAGGTGTTGGCTTGATAGTATGATGCTGCCTCCGACGGTCTCCAACCCTGAGCTAACCTGACAACACTAAAAGAAATGGAAAGGAGGGGGGTAAGCTTTATGCTTAGTAAGCTCACATGAAATAATAATAAGCAATTTACTAACATGCTTCCCACAATAAAACTAACTCATTTGTACATTTACACATGTTCTGGTTAAGCTATTTTCTTGAGTAATAGTCACTAAATCATTTATATTTAGAGTTACAGAACTCCAAATTAAGATCGTAAATTTTCCCAAAAACTAGACTCATATATCTTCCACCATAAAATTTTCAGAATTTTTAGTCCAGCCAATAAGAACAGTTTATTATTCAAAATCTCCCCTGTTTTGTTGTTTAACGGCTTCGACCTTTCTTCACTAAAATTTATTTATCTCATAGTACAAAACTCGGATGATGTTCTCGTTTGTTTTTATTAAAAGTAGACTCATCTAGGCATATAAATTATACCCCAAAATTATTTTTCTATAATTTTTAACAATTTTTCCAAGTCAGAACAGAGGATCTCGAATTCATTCAGACACTGTCTCACAAGAATTCAAATATCACATAATATGGAATTCTTTTGCTTCCCCTGTTTCTTTTATGTGAAAATAGACTCAATAAACTTTAATTACATATTTTATTTGAATTTAATTCAACTTACACAATTTTTGGTAAATTTTCAAATTCATGCACTGTTGCTGTCCAACACTGTTTTACTACTAAAGTTCACTTTTGCACAATTTCACTTAATCCCTTTCATTTTACCGAGGTTTGCTCAAATATCGAGCATATTGCTCATAAATTCAAATAAACATATACTTGCACTTGTTCATCACATAATCACTTTCACATTTATTTTCACTTAATCGATTTCCCGTTGAACTCATCGGAATAATAACAGATACACAATTGCCTGCACATTTTCTCATTTCCACACTTGTAGCCGAAGCTATCTGGTACGCATAGTAGCCTGCACTTAGTACTACACATGCGACCAATTATCCGGTACACGTAGTAGCCTGCACTTAGTACTACACACGTGACCTAACCATCTGATACACGTAGTAGCCTGCACTTAGTACTACACACGTGATCGAAGTTATCAGGTACGCATAGTAGCCTGCACTTAGTACTACACATGCGACCAATTATCTGGTACACGTAGTAGCCTACACTTAGTACTACAGACGTGACCTCACAATAGCTCATTGGTATCGTTTCTATTCCGAAGGTTCAACCAGGAAATTCCTCACTTTTCAACATTTTACTAAATTGTCTGTAATCAATTTAAATTCATAATTTACATCAAATAATCATTTGATAGGCAGCCACATTTCATATGATATCAAAATATATTAACATAAAAAGAATCGATAGATTATTTATATACGAACTTACTCGAAGTGTCGATCTCACAATCCATAGTACCAATTGTCCATTCATAGTATAATAAGACACAACTCAAATAGAAAATCAGCTTTTCAGAATTTACATAACATAAATCATATATTTCATATATCACTTGTCATGTATCATCATTTTCTTGCACTTCATGTAACATTCTTTCATGTCATATTTCCACATCATAAACACCATTCTATCAACTTTTCCAATATATTAAATCATACAATATATGCAATAATAGTAAGAAATATAATTCAAACATAACATTGCATTATTATTATCATACGAGCTTACCTCGATACAAAATATTAGCAATCGAGCCAATTCCTTATAAACTTTGTTTTTCCTTCGATCACGACTTGAATCTCGTTTCTTTTGATCTATAATACCAAATTAATTTATTTAATACATACATTCATCAAAACAGCCTTTAATACGAACTTTGGAAAATTACCATTTTGCCCCTAAACTTTTGCATAATTACACTTTTGCCCCTAGGCTCGGGAATTAAACTTCATCCCTTATTCTTATGTTTTATGACATGCTGATCATTTTTTCCTTCTATGACAACATCAAATTCTCACTCTAACATGCACTTATGACTATTAGGTATTTTTACCGATTAAGCCCTTTTACTCGTTTTCACTTAAAACCGAGTAGCACAAGTTGTCTGACATAATTTAAAACCTCATATTCTATCATAAAACACCAAAATACACAAATTTCACCTATGGGTATTTTTCCAAATATGAACCCTAGGTTGAACTATTGCTAGCATAAGCTTAATCAAGTTACTTGGATTCCAAAAACGTAAAGAACTTGAAAAACGAGGCTAGAACGGAGTTTCTATTGAGCTTGGAAACCTTGAAAACCCTAGCCATGGCTTCCCCCATGCTAATTTCGGCCTCCATATGGAGAAGATGACCATTTTGTGTTATTTTTCCCACTTTATTTCATTTAATATACAAATGACCAAAATGCTCTTACTACTAAACTTTCAAAAAAATTCCATCCATGTCCAATATTTGTCCACAAACTTCAAAATGGTCTAATTATCATTTAAGGACCTTTGATTTAAAAACTCATAACAATTAAACACTTCTAACATGTAAAACTCAACTTTGCACTTTTTACAATTTAGTCCTTTTAACCAAATTGAGTGCCCAAACGTCGAAATTTTTGAACGAAATTTTCACAAAATCATTTCGTGAAATTATAGACCATAAAAATATAATAAAAATAAAATTTTCCTCGTCAAATTTGTGGTCCTGAAACCACTGTTCCGACTAAGCCCAAAATCAGGATGTTACATTTCTCCCCCATTTAGTGATTTTCGTCCCCGAAAATCTTACCAAAAAAAATGGTTTTGGTTTTTCAATTGGATTCCTCAATCCTATAATCGATGTTAAAGAACATTCACTCAGGCTAAACTTTTACTACCTCTCTCTTTAAATTTTACAAACAAAAGTCGTAAGTGGTATTCACTTTACGATACTTTTTCTGAAACTTAATCTCTACTAAAAAGCTTATGTACTCAAAAGTCCAATCCATACCATTATGTTGCATATACATTCGCACCAGAATCTTTTCGGATTCAAATAGCAAAACTAGTCAATTCAGTTCGGCCTCATACTCTTTATAATTTCACACAGTCCAATTTTTGTCAATTCAACCCTCAGTTACTTTTTATTGCAAGCCTCTTCTGGCTTTCCAAAGAAATCATGATATGAAACTCGGATCTCAATCCGATTAGTGGAGATTAAAATTCCATGATATCTAACATTCATAAAGACATGAAATCATATAAATCTGGTGAGTAGACATTTGGGTATACCAGCATAATTTGCATATCTCATAACGTTTAACAAAACTACATATTACTTTCCTCTTTCAAGGACAGGAACGACTCAGACAAGAAATCCATATTAACCTTTTCTATTTCCATTCTAATTCCCAGACGGCAAAAATAATTCTGATGATTCTTGCTATACATCTTTAAACTTTCAACATTTCAAGAATTTGTACTCAAAGATAAACAATGATCGTTTCAGCATTTTTTTATGCCCAGATTATCTTCATATTATCAATATCAGATCTTCTTATTCTCATGTATGCACATCTCATTAAGTTCTAGACATATACTCTATACAGATTGAACAATCAAGTCGACCTTATTCATCCGTAATTGATATTTCAAGAAATTCTCTCTTCTAGTCAACAGAACGATTCAACATACATCATTCCAAATTCACTCATCATGCTAATCAAAGACCATAACCAATGCATTAGCATAAGTAATACTGATACCTCAACTAAATACATTAACCCTGATTAACTTACTTGAAAAAGGAAATTCACCATACAAATTGGGACTTGAAAATTCTCCACATTATCAGGATCAATTCAGAGGTATAGTCATATTTGTTCTTTATATACATCAATCACAAGCTGAAGGTCATGCTCTAAATGCAAGCCATGATCAACAAGTTACAAGATAAAATATCCAGAAAAACCAAGATAGAGAAATCTGAAACAGAGAAGCCAAGAATAAAGAAATCCAAGATAAAGAAATCCATGATATGAGAATCCAATTTACAGCATTGCATCAGAAGACCGAGAACTAGACTCATAAAAATATAAAAGTCCCCAATAGTTTTTTTTCAAAGAAAAGAAATCCAGAATAACATCATTCCAAACCACTGACAACAAATACTACTGGAACTATATTCTTCTCGTATATATATAAAATCAATCAGAGCAATGATCGGTAGAAATAGAATCATGGCACCATAAACAATTTCTCATTGATTCCCAACAGGCGGAATATAACAAAATACTAGAGAAAAATAGAACCATGTAGATTATAATTCAATTAGACTAACAACATATTCATCTAACGTTAAGATCAGGGAACATTTCCTTATTTCAAACATTATTCCTTTAACTATTTCTACCATCCCAAATTCCATAATATTCCCTTCACTAAGAAAACTAGTTCATGGGGGAATTTCAATCAATACATTTCTCGATATCATACCAGGATAGATCGTTTTACCAAAATTAACTTTTCCGCTAACTGCGATGTTGCGAAAATTAAACAATCTTTCGGTCAATCCGGTATCTTTCTAGCTCATGTCTGTACTTATCAACCCATTCTCAATCTCCAATCATACTTATAACCATTCCATCATTGAACTCTTTGGTTTCTCACCTGGAAACTCATTCAACATAAATCTCAGGAATTTCCCTTATAAAACACCACTTTGGTAAGGAGGAGGGGTCGTAGGGCCTCTGACTCAACTCTCATAGACAAATGTAACACAGTTTTCGTCATAACAATCATATTTCAATCATGTCATTCATTTCGAAGAACTAACATTCATATTGATTTTACACTCACTTTTTAGTTATCTCATTTAAACAAGTGTACTTATCATGTATTTCAATGTTTCCTAGATAATATTACTTATTCATTCATTAAATCAGACAAGTCAAGCACATAATATCATATAAGGGCCAAACAAACATGGATAGTATATCACAGTCTAAACTTTTATCTTACACATCATCATATACATATCATTCAATTATATATATCAATCCAAGCAATTTAATACATTTACTCAAGTTATACGAGCTTACCAATCATAATCATCCCAACCAATATACATGAATATTCATCTTATCAATATTTTTGATAAGTTACTCAAACACATGCATTTGTTCAAATAAATCGATCATATACATCATGGAATTATCTATTAATCATGGATAAACTCATTTCACCATGTAGACATTTCATGAATCCTCATTCGTACCTTTCCAAGTTTCAGTTCGTCATGACTATACTTTACTCGAATATTTTAGCATCACATTCAACATGGTCGGTGTAGCTCGGTTGGAGAGTACCTTTGTCTAAACAAAGTGGCTCTCATACGCGTCGGGAGACATCACACTATCACGTATCGGTGGCATGTATAGTTGGACTTTTACACATGCTAGATTAGTTCGAGAATCAAAAAAATCATAGCTCTGATACCACTAAATGTAACACCCCCGTACCCGAGACCATCGCCGGAGTCAAGCACGAAGTGTTACTAAACTTAATTCATCAATTAAACAACTTAAACAACTTATTACCAACCATGCATGACAACCAAGCATATGCACATCACCAATATCAAACATAACATAAATAGCTAGATTTACAAGTCAGAATCATTAGCTCACCAAAGACCAATATATTTGGCCAAATAATAATAACACATGTTATAAAATTAGGTCCCTATACATGCCACTCACTTGATAAATCTAGCATATGTGTTTATACTGTCAATGTGTTGGCTTGATAGTGTGATGCTGCCTCCGACGGTCTCCAACCCTGAGCTAACCTGACAACACTAAAAGAAATGGAAAGGAGGGGGGTAAGCTTTATGCTTAGTCAGCTCACATGAAATAATAATAAGCAATTTACTAACATGCTTCCCACAATAAAACTAACTCATTTGTACATTTACACATGTTCTGGTTAAGTTGTTTTCTTGAGTAATAGTCACTAAATCATTTATATTTAGAACTATGGAAATCCAAATTAAGATCCGTAAATTTTCCCAAAAACTAGACTCATATATCTTTCCACCATAAAATTTTAAGAATTTTTAGCCTAGCCAATAAGTACAGTTTATTATTCAAAATCTCCCCTGTTTTGTTGTTTAACAGCTTCGACCTTTCTTCACTAAAATTTATTTATCTCATAGTACAAAACTCGGATGATGTTCTCGCTTGTTTTTATTAAATGTAGACTCATCTAGGCATATAAATTATACCCCAAAATTATTTTCTATAATTTTTAACAATTTTTCCAAGTCAGAACAGGGGATCTTGAATTCATTCAGACACTATCTCACAAGAATTCAAATATCACATAATATGTAATTCTTTTGCTTCCCCTGTTTCTTTTATGTAAAAATAGACTCAATAAACTTTAATTACATATTTTATTTGAATTTAATTCAACTTACACAATTTTTGGTAAATTTTCAGATTCATGCACTGTTGCTGTCCAACACTGTTTTACTACTAAAGTTCACTTTTGCACAATTTCACTTAATCCCTTCCATTTTACTGAGATTTGCTCAAATATCGAGCATATTGCTCATAAATTCAAATAAACATATACTTGCACTTGTTCATCACATAATCACTTTCACATTTATTTTCACTTAATCGATTTCCCGTTGAACTCATCGGAATAATAACAGATACACAATTGCCTGCACATTTTCTCATTTCCACATTTGTAGCCGAAGCTATCTGGTACGCATAGTAGCCTGCACTTAGTACTACACATGCGACCAATTATCCGGTACACGTAGTAGCCTGCACTTAGTACTACATACATGACCTAACCATCTGATACACGTAGTAGTCTGCACTTAGTACTACACACGTGATCAAAGTTATCAGGTACGAATAGTAGCCTGCACTTAGTACTACACATGCGACCAATTATCTGGTACACGTAGTAGCCTACACTTAGTACTACACACGTGACCTCACAATAGCTCATTGGTATCGTTTCTATTCCGAAGGTTCAACCGGGAAATTCCTCACTTTTCAACATTTTACTAAATTGTCTGTAATCAATTTAAATTCATAATTTACATCAAATAATCATTTGATAGGCAGCCACATTTCATATGATATCAAAATATATTAACATAAAAAGAATCGATAGATTATTTATATACGAACTTACTCGAAGTGTCGATCTCACAATCCATAGTACCAATTGTCCATTCATAGTATAATAAGACACAACTCAAATAGAAAATTAGCTTTTAAGAATTTACATAACATAAATCACATATTTCATATATCACTTGTCATGTATCATCATTTTCTTGCACTTCATGTAACATTCTTTCATGTCATATTTCCACATCATAAACACCATTCCATCAACTTTTCCAATATATTAAATCATACAATATATGCAATAATAGTAAGAAATATAATTCAAACATAACATTGCATTATTATTATCATACGAACTTACCTCGATACAAAATATTAGCAATCGAGCCTATTCCTTGTAAACTTTATTTTTCCTTCGATCACGACTTAAATCTCGTTTCTCTTGATCTATAATACTAAATTAATTTATTTAATACATACATTCATCAAAACAGCCTTTAATACGAACTTTGGAAAAATTACCATTTTGCCCCTAAACTTTTGCATAATTACACTTTTGCCCCTAGGCTCGGGAATTAAAATTCATCCCTTATTCTTATGGTTTATGACATGCTGATCATTTTTCCCTTCTATGATAACATCAAATTCTCACTCTAACATGCACTTATAACTATTAGGTATTTTTACCGATTAAGCCCTTTTACTCGTTTTCACTTAAAAGCGAGTAGCAAAAGTTGTCTGACATAATTTAATACCTCATAATCTATCATAAAACACCAAAATACACAAATTTCACCTATGGGTATTTTTCCAAATATGAACCCTTGGTTGAATTATTGCTAGCATAAGCTTAATCAAGTTACCGAGATTCCAAAAACGTAAAGAACTTGAAAAATGGGTCTAGAACGGACTTACTATTGAGCTTGGAAAGCTTGAAAACCCTAGCCATGGCTTCCCCCATGCTAATTTCGGCCTCCATATGGAGAAGATGACCATTTTGTGTTATTTTTCCCATTTTATTTCATTTAATATATAAATGACCAAAATGCCCTTACTACTAAACTTTCAAAAAAATTCCATCCATGTCCAATATTTGTCCACAAACTTCAAAATGGTCTAATTACCATTGAAGGACCTTTTATTTAAAAACTCATAACAATTAAATACTTCTAACATGTAAAACTCAACTTTTGCACTTTTTACAATTTAGTCCTTTTGACCAAATTGAGTGCCCAAACGTCGAAATTTTTGAACGAAACTTTCAGGAAATTATTCCGTGAAATTATAGACCATAAAAATATAAAAAATTAAAATTTTCCTTGTCAAATTTGTGGTCCTGAAACTACTGTTCCGACTAAGCCCAAAATCAGGATGTTATATGAGATTTGGCTTGTAAATGTGGTAATTATGGCCGTTTAAGATAGCTTAAATTATGTGTTTGGTTAGTGAAATATATGTGATGTATATAATGCCTTATGTGTTGATTTGTTTGGTATGGCTATGTGTTGGCTTGAAAGGTATAATTTAGTTGATGGGAAGGTGATATAACTATATATAGAAGTTATGTGATTTTGATGATTTTGGCATATTGATTTGTAAGTTTTGAATATGGAATTTAGTAGTTGAATTGGTTGAGGATAGATGGTATGATACGTGCTTGAATTGACATGTTTTGGATGCCTATAAATGTATTGATATGATACCATTTTGATGGCTAGGTGTGCTTGAGAAAAGGGTGGCAAATTGGCATTGCAAATGACCTATTTTTGTCCATACAGGTAGAGACACAGGCGTTTGTCTCAGCTGTATGTGACACATGGTCATGTTACAAGGCTGTGTGTCTCCTAGGGTGCCTTTTCGGATTAAGGCAGTATACCCTACAGTTTTGACATGACTTAGACACATGGACATGTCTTATGGTCATGTGTGACACACAGGTTGGCACATGGGCGTGCTGCCGGCCGTGTGACTTAAGTCAGTAGCCTCACCAATTTTCCTACGACCATGGCACACAGGCGTGTCTCCAGCCGTGTGGTACAAGTTAGTATGTATGCCCTGTTTTCACATGGCCTGTAACATAGGCATGTCTGGTGGTCATGTGAGGTACACGGCCAGTTTACAAGGGCGTGTGACCCTTAAATCAAAGAAAAATTTCTAAGTTTCTCAAAGTTTGCAAATATTATCGGTTTAGTCCCGAACCACTTCTAAGCATGTTTTAAGGCCTCGTAGAGCCTTATAAGGGACATTGTGAATGATTTGAACGGACTTTGATTATGAATGTATAAATGTATGTGAATAAGGTATGTTATCCGGTAATGCCTTGTAACCCTATTCCAATGTCGGATATGGGTTAGGGGTGTTTCATTTATTGGTATCAGAGCTATAGTTTAGTCAATTCTAGGACTAACGTAGCGAGTGAGAGTCTAGCAATACATGCCATATATATACTCTGCGATAGTGTGGTGAGTCCTGGCAGTTTAAATTTTGCTTTCATATAGTAATGGATCCCGAGCGAGCAATAGCTGATGATGTGGAAAGTAATACGCCCGCTCCCGCTCAAGGGGCAGCGCCGACTGAGTCTAGGCCAATTTCAATTAGCCAAGGGGGAGAGGCTAAGCAAGCCTTCATCCAAATGATAAGTAAGTGGTTCATGAAATTCGTTCGAACAAATTCGGCTGCTCAACAACCTCCACCCCCACCTGTTCCTCAACAAATCTCGATTGTGCCACAAGTGATAGATTCGATTCGATTGAATAAGCAGCCAGTGGATAAGATTCGTAAACACGGGGCTGAAGAGTTTTAGGCTATAGTTGATGGTGATGCTAAGAAAGCTAAGTTTTAGCTTAAGAATACGATCCGAGTATTCGAGGAATTATCTTGTACTCCTGAAGAATATATCAAATGTATAGTATTTTTTCTTATAGATAATGCATATCATTGGTGGAAAACATTGACCTCGGTAGTTCCTAGAGAATGAATTACCTGGGGATTCTTCCAATCTGAGTTTCGAAAGAAGAACATAAGCCAGCGATTTCTTGATCAGAAACATAAAGAGTTTTTGGAGTTGAAACAAGATCGGATGATAGTGACAAAATATGAAAGAGAATTTGTACGTTTAAGCAAATATGCTTGAGAGTATATATCTACTGAGTAAATCATGTGCAAACTATTTGTTAACGGGTTGAATGAATATATAAAGCTGTTAGTCAGGATACTTGAATTGAAGGAATTTGTAGTGCTGGTTGAGAGGGCTTGTAAAGCCGAGGATCTCAGCAAAGAAAAGAGAAAAGCTGATTCAGAGGCAAGAGATTCGAGGAAGAGATCGATGAGTAAATCTTATCATTCGTAGTCGAAGAAATTGAGAGACTATTTTAACCGATTGACAGCTTCAGTGGGATATCAGAATAGAGATCGTGGAAAGTAATACGCCAACCCTAAAGCTTAAGCCACATTAGTATCAAGTGTTGGTAACGTAAAAGATGTTAAACCCGAGTGTCAACAGTGTGGAAGACGACATTCTGGAGATTGTTGGGTGAAAAATAATAATTGAATTTGTTACAGTTGTGGTTCACAAGATCATTTTATTAGAGATTGCCTAGAGTTAGCTGAAAATGGTAATGCTTAGAGTATGAGGCTAAGTAACACTGCTATTAGAGGGAGACCATTTTGTAATGTTGGAAATGGGAGTGGTGGTAAAGGTGCGACTCAAGACACTACTGTGAGATCTGATGCTAGAGCACCTACACGAGCCAACGCTATTCGTGCTCGCGAAAAAGTGTCATCTCCAGATGTTATCACTGGTACTTTTACTCTCTATGATACTAAAGTTATTGCATTGATAGATCTAGGATCAACCCATTCATATGTATGTGTGAATTTAGTATCCAGTAAGACTTTGCTTGTAGAGTCTACTGAATTTGTAATTAGAGTATCGAACCCCTTAGGCAAGTGTGTGTTGGTTGATAAAGTGTGCAAGAACTGCCTGTTGATGATTCGAGATAATTGCTTTCTGGCTAATTTAATATTGTTGCCATTTGATAGATTTAATATAATTCTGGGTATGGATTGGCTAACGCTACATGAGGCAATTGTGAATTACAATTGAAAGATGATTGATGTAAGATGTCAGAATAATGAGATTATCCGGATTGAGTCAGATGATTTGAATGGCTTTCTAGTAGTGATTTCATCGATGTTGGCTCAAAAATATGGGAGAAGGGGTTGCGAAGCTTATTTTGCTTACATGCTTGATACAAAGGTGACTGAAAAGAAGATTGAACCAGTACCAGTTGTGTGTGAATATTCGAATGTGTTTCCGGAAGAGTTACCGGGTTTACCACCGATACGAGAGGTTGAGTTTGGCATTCAGTTAGTGCCGAAAACAACGCTGATATCTATAGTTCTATATAGAATGGAACAGATAAATTTAAAAGCATTAAAAGCTTAGTTGGAAGAATTAACTGATAGAGGATTTGCACGACCAAGTTTTTCACCCTAGGGTGCTCCTGTACTGTTTGTGAAAAAGAAAGATGGCACGATGAGAATGTGTATAGATTATTGACAGTTGAATAAAGTGAAAATCAAGAATAAATACCATCTACCGCGAATTGACAATTTGTTTAACCAATTGAAAAGGGCTATAGTGTTTTCAAAGATAGATTTGACATCGGGCTATTACCAGTTGGAGACTCTGATGTGCCAAAAACTGCATTTAGAATGAGGTATGGTCACTATGAATTTTTGGTTATGGCTTTTGGACTAACGAATGTACCTGCTATCTTTATGAATTTAATAAACCATATTTTTAGACCGTACCTAGATCGATTTGTTGTTGTATTCATAGATGATATTTTGATATATTCACGAGATGAAACTAAGCATGTCGATCATTTGAGAATTGTATTGCAAACTCTACGTGATAAGCAGTTATATGCAAAGTTCAGTAAAAGTGAATTTTGCTTGCGGAAGGTTGGTTTTGTAGGGCATATTTTGTTAGCATCGGGTATTCAAGTCGATCCGAGCAAGATTTCTACAATAATGGATTTGTAACAGCCCGATTTAGACCCTATTCAGAACGGTGGTTTCGGGACCACGAATCTGAGTCAGAAAAATATTTAAAAAATTATTTTCTGTGTTTATTATGTGTGAATTTATATCTGTGAAATTTTTGTGCTTTAATTTTATCGTTTGAGTGTCGATTTAAAAAAAAGGGGCTTAATCGCGTAAAATGAAAATTTGATGGTTAAATGTGAAAGTGCCTAATTGTTGTTGTCTTTATAATATGAAGCACTTATAATGCAATTAGGCCATAATTTAATGATTGGACGGTAGTGACCTTATATTATAATGGTTTTATATTTTATTATAAAGGATATATATGTAAATTAATTAATAAGTTATAATAACATGAAACATAAAATTAAAAGCCAATGTTTATTTTTTCTTTCCATGACTGAAACTTTAAAATAAGAAAGAAAAGAAAGCTTTTAAGGGTTCAGCCATTTGATAGCTTAATCAATGTATGTAACTAGCTCGGTTTTTGATAATTTTTACGTTTTTGAAATTGTTATAGTGTAATCTACAAAGCCCATGCTTGAATTTTTGATTTTGATGAACATTTTGAGTTATGCCATTGATGAATAATTGAGCTTTGTGATGTTAGTTGATGAATTATGAAATATATGTTTTGGATTAATATGTTTTGTATTGAAATTTTTGATAATTTTGTGTAATTATTGCTAAATTGCAAAAATAATAAATTGAGCGACTAAAATGTGAAATAAATGAAATGCATGGACTTTTATGAACATGGGTAGTATTCGGCCTAAGCATGATGTGTGCAAATTTTGCATGTTTTGTGTTTTGTGCAATTTGGACTAAATTGTAAAAAGTGTAAAATGTCAGGGGTAAAATGGTAAATTTCCCATTTATGTGTTTTTGGACTAAATTGAGTGAAAAAATGTTTAAATGAGTTTAATTTGAATATGTTTAGATCAAGAACCAAAGAAATCAGATTTGGATGGGGGGAAAACCAAAGTTGTCGATTAGTCGTCCCGTTCTGATTACTGTTGTCTGAGGTAAGTTTATAAGCAAATAAATGTTATTTATTTGATTAAATACGAGTTATACATGCTAAAATGAATTATGTGAAAGAATATATGTGTTAGCCGAATGTAAATAAGCTAGGGAGCTATGTTTACGAATTTGTTTCGACTGAATTATGACATCCGGAATCCCTGTACGAACCGTAGGAATAGCTAGGATACATATGTTATGACATAGGATTTCCTATATGTGTTTTCATGTAAGACCACATCTGGGACGTTGGCATCAATCTATGATTACATGTAAGACCATGTCTGGGACATCGACATCGTATTTGATTTGTGTAAGACCCTGTCTGGGACAGTGGCATCGTATGTGATAGCATGTAAGACCACGTCTGGGACGTTGGCATTGTACGATATGTGTGATTATCCGAGTATCCTCATCAATTTCGAATAGTTCAACGGGAAATGATAAATTATGATCAAATGTGTAGTTGATTACTTATTTGAAAATAAGGTAAGTTGGTTATTTAGTATGTGATGCAAAATATACATGATGTTAATGTGAATATATGAGTAGTTGCGAAGTATATTTAGCCACAAGTTAAGTATAAATATGTGATGTTAAGGTCCGATTCACGAGTATATGTATTTAAGTGTTTAAATATTTAGCTTTATATATTGAAATATGACTTGAAAGTGTAGATACTTGTAAAGGCCCAAATTTTAGTGATATCAGAATAGTGATTTGAGATCACTAAATCTGACATGTGAGTTGATGTTAGTAAGTAAAAATTACGTGTGGTTTTAGAAATATATTTTTTAGTGAAATTATGAATTAAAGAAAATTTGTAGATTAAATGAGATAAAAATGAGGTATCAAGACATCAAATTTATAAACCGAGCCATAAATATTTCTAAAAATATTTATGGAGTGTTAATAAGTTAGTATTAAAGTTTCCTTAAGAAATTTTAACATTTATTAATTGAAGAAAAATGACTGAATTGAATAAAGTACAAATTATAAAATATGATTAAATAGCTTAAGAGATTATCAAATAAGGAGTTAAAAGGTAAATAGACCCAAATTAGATGGGTTGACAGCATGAGTGTGCAAGAAAAATAAAAAATCAAGTGTGAACAAGGGGCAAAATTGGAAAGAGGGTAAAAATTTAATTGTAAAATATGATATATTTGGTAAATCTAGAGTTTTCTTCATTTTTTCTTTATCCTCTCCAGCAAAAACACCATTGAAGGGTTCTTTTAAGCTGGCCTCTCATATTTTTACTACATGTAAGCTGAATTCTTGATTATTTCTTGTAATTTTTGTGTTTTTTAGACTTTTACAACTAGGTCCACTCGTTTAATTCATTAGTTTTTGATTTCATGGGTAATTTTTAAAGTTTCCATGAATAAGTGCTGAAAGTTTATGATGATTTATCATGGAGTTGAGGTTTTAATTTTATTATATGATGATTTTGTGAAGAGATTTTTATAGAAACCAATTTTTAAGATCTAATTGTGAAAGTTGTTAGAATTAGGTTTTTGTGATGAAATTTTGAGTGTTAGAGGCTTTGAAGTAGTTTATAATGTCTTGATAAAGTGTTATTTGAGAGGAATTAGCTCAATCGATGAATAAATTGAGTAGGGACTAAATTGTAAAAACTAAAATGTTTGGGGTAATAGTGTATATAAAAAATTTAAGGGCATAAATTGATAAATAGGATAGAATTGAAGTAGATGCTAATGAAGGAATGATTTTATAATTATAGATAAAGAAAACAAAGTGAATCGTGGAAAGAAGAGATTGCAAGAATAGTCCCTGAATTTCTACGACTTTTGCAAAATAGCCCAGGTAAGTTCATATGGCAAAGTTCAATGTTTTATTATGAAAATCTTGTGATTGCTAAGGTACCTTATTGTAGATGAATACTATCAAATTGTATTAATTACTAAATAATGTTTAACTAAAAGTACAAATTAGTTGGAATAATGGTTTTGAGTGCTTTCGTTTTATGACCATGATGAATTGACGGAAAAGATGTGATATGTGCTTCCGTATAAGACCATAGCTAGGTTATGGCATCAGTGCAATGTGATACGTGTTCCCGTATAAGACCATAGCTGGGCTATGGCATCGGTGTGATGTGATAATGTGATAATGTGATTCTGTATAAGACCATATCTGGGATATGGCATCGGTATGATATGTGATCCATGTAAGACCATGGCAGGGCTATGGCTTTGGTGTGTGTTATGTGACTATATGCAATTCCATGGTTTACCATGGCAATGTGATAATGAAGTACTCAATTCCACTATTATTCCCTAATTTGACAATGGAAGTAAATGAGAAATGGGCCCAAAGGAATTAAATATTTTGAATAGTAAGATGGAAATTATTCAAATGAGCTTATTAATTCAACTAAAAGATATATGATTGTGTACAATTCTCGGTAAGATTTATATCCTATGCCTGTGAGCTTACTAAGCTTCTATAAGCTTACTTGTGTATTTTATTTATTTTGTAAATTGACTTATACACATAGGGAGGATCGGATCGGATCTACATCAAGGATCACACTATCCAGATTTATTCTGGTAGATTTTGTTAAACAACTTTTTGATTTATATGGCATGTATAGGGGTTGATTTGATAATGTAATTGTAAGAATGATTAAGTATACAAAGTAGAATGTGATGTTTTGTGTTTGAAAATGAAATATACATGTTTTGGCTTGAAATAATTGATTGGTTGGACTCTATTAGTGTATAATTATGTTTTAGTACAAGAAATGAATGAAAGGGTGAGAAAAGTGGCCTAAAACTGCTTATTTTCATCCACATGGTTAGACATACGAGCGTGTGTCTAGGTCGTGTGTGACACACGGTAAGCCTACGGGTGCGTGATATGTCCGTGTGTCCCCTGCATCCTTAAATATAAAGTTAGGATAGTACATGGGAAAAAAACACAGCCGTTCGTCTTATTCGTGTGAAGGACATGAGTTTGAAGCATGGTCGTGTGTCAAAATTGGGTGAAAATGGCTTAAAAATGGTTAAAAATCAGTTTACCACACGACCTAGCCACATGGGCATGTGCCCAGGCTGTGTGCCCCTCTGATACTTAAGAAATTGCAAGTCAGAATTCCACACGGGCTGGCCACACGGCCATGGGATCCTCACAGGATGGCCACACGGGCGTGTGCCCCTATCTTCAAGGTAAATTTTTCAAATTTGCTGATTTAGTGCCGAACCATTTCCAAAGCATGTTTTGGGCCCCGTAGGCCCATATTAGGGACTTTATCACAAAATTTCAAAAGTTTTTAATTTAGAATGCGAATTTTTGACTTGGTTTTTATACGAATGCTAGTGTATAATCCAGTAATACCTCGTAACCCTGTTTTGGTAATAGATATAGGTTAGGGGTGTTACATTTACTGGTATCAGAGTTTCGATTTAGTCAATTTTCAGAATATGTATGATATGTAAAGTATCTAGAAATACATGCCATATAAATCCGTGATAGTGTGATGTGCATGATTTGATCTAATCCTTGTTTTTATTATAGATTATCTTCGATTTGAAAAGATGTCAGATAGACCAGAACAAATTAAGTAAGAAGAAGATAATAGCAGAGTGCAAACCTCTGAACAAGGAACAAGTAGTGAAGTTCCAATTTCATTGATGAGAGAACAAGAACTCAAAAATATGACTTATGGATTTATGAATCAGTGGTATAATGAGAATGTGTGGGAAAGAAATCAGGCTCAGCAACCTCCTCCCCCTATTTCAATAGCAGTAGTACCCCTGGTTGCTTCTCCATCTCCTTCGACAACTAAATTCAGTAAACGTTCTCTATTTGAAAAGCTCAAAAAACATAGGGCTGAAGAATTTCGAGGAAGAACAGATAATGATCCTGTCAAAGCTGAATATTGGTTGCAAAGTATAATGAGGGCTTTTAAACAAATGGCATGCTCACTAGATGATTACTTACTGTGTGCTGTGTCCTTATTGAAAGAAGAAGCTTATAACTGGTGGGAAACAATAGAAGCTGTGGTACCGGCTGAGAAAATTACTTAGAAATTTTTCCAAAATGAATTTAAGAAGAAATATGTTGGTAGAAGATATTTGGATTAGAAGAAAAGAGAATTTCTCGACTTCAGACAGGGAAATAAGTCAGTGGCTGAATATGAAAGAGAATTTGTTTATCTGAGCAAATATGCACGAGATATTGTACCCACTGAGGAAGAAATGTGTATCAGATTTGAAGAAGTTCTAAATGATGAGATTAGAATGATGATAGGGGGCACGGAGATACGAGAATTCATTGTTCTATCAGAACGTGCTTAGAAACTTGAAGAAGTATATATTAGAAAGATGCAACGAGATAGAAGGAGCAAAGAATTTTTCAAAAGAAGTGCATCTAAGTCATTTTCAGCTTTACCGGCAAAAAAATCTAAAGAGGAATTTAGTCGAGCCACTTTATCACCGGAAAGATCGAGAAAGAGTAGACCAAGACAATCTGATTACAAGGCATCTGACAGACCTACTATTAGAGTGGGTAGTGTACAAAATACCCAACGGTCTAAATGCCAACATTGTGAAAGAAGTCACCCCGGTGCATGTAGAAGTAAGTTAGGGGCTTGTTATAAATGTGGGTCCACTGATCACTTTATTCGCGACTGTCCCCAACTAGAAGTTAAAGAAGTGGAACAGAAGGAGAAAATAAAAACTCCTCATCAAAAAGGAAAATGCTCTAGTCAGAGCAGTGCTACAGGGGCTACTCGTTCGGGTATGAAAGATATTGCTAGTCGATCAGAAGTTTGGGCCCCTACTCGTACTTATGCCATTTGAATAAGAGAAGAAGCGACAGCTCCGGACGTAATTACTGGTATTTTTTATCTTTATGATGTTCCTGTGTATGCTTTAATAGACCCTGGGTCTACACATTCATATATTTGTACTATGTTAGCATCTGAAAAAAATTTATTTGTTGAGCCTACTAATTATGATGTACAGGTTACAAATAGGCCAAAGTGTGGTAGTTAATTTAATATGTTGTAACTGTGCACTGAAAGTTAAGGGCCGTGATTTCCCCGCTAATTTGATGTTGTTAACCTTCCAGGAATTTGGTATTATCTTGGGCATAGACTAGTTATTGAAACATGATGCAGTAGTGAATTGTAAAAAAAAAAGAATCAGTTTGAAATGTCAGACAGGTGATATTATTTTGGTTGAGTCTGGAAATTTGGGTGATACAGTTAGAATGATTTCATCTATTTCTGCTCAGAAATTGTTGCGTAAAGGAAATGAGGCATATTTAGCCTACATTCTTGATACTCGGAGTTCTGAATCAAAGTTAGAAGAATTATTGATTGTGAATGAATTCATGGATGTATTTTCTGAAGAATTACTAGGTTTACCACCTAGAGAGGTTGAGTTTGTGATAGATGTGCTTCTGGGAACAGCTTCCATATTAGTGACACCGTATAGAATGGCTCCAGTAGAATTAAAAGAGTTGAAGAGACGATTACAAGAGTTGTTGGACAAAGGGTTTATAAGACCAAGTATGTCGCTATGGGGTGCACCTATCTTATTTGTGAAAAAGAGGGACGGTTGATTAAGGCTGTGTATAAATTACAGGCAGTTGAATAAGGTAACGATTAAAAATAAATATCCTTTGCCTTGTATTGATGATTTATTCGATTAGCTTAAGGATTCCATGGTGTTTTCAAAAATATATCTTAGATCTGGATATTATCAGTTAACAGTAAAGGAATGTGATGTGCCAAAAACAGCTTGTAGAACTCGGTATGGTCATTACGAGTTCTTAGTTATGCCATTCGGTTTGACAAATGCTCTAGCTGCTTTTATAGATTTAATGAATTAGATTCTTTAGTCTTAATCGGATAGATTTGTGGTTGTGTTTATTGATGATATATTGATCTATTCAAAGACAGAATCCGAGCATGCTCAGTACTTGAGAATTGTACTACAGATTTTGAGGGAAAAACAATTATATGCAAAATTTAGCAAATGTGAATTTTGGCTTCATGAAGTGAGATTCTTGTCACATTGTGTCGGCTGATGGTATACGAGTAAACAATTAGAAGGTAGCAGCAGTGATTAATTGGAAAACTCCGAAGAATGTTACAGAAGTACAAAGTTTTCTAAGGCTAGCCGATTATTACCGGCGATTTGTGAAAGACTTTTCAATGATTGCTTCACCGATGACCTGGTTACTACAGAAGAATGTTGAATTTGTATGGTCTGATGAGTGTCAATGAAGAAAATGTTGACAGAGGCTCCAGTGTTACCTCAGCCTGAATCAGGTGTGCCGTATGTTGTATATAGTGATGCAGCATTGAATGGTTTAGGCTGTGTACTGATGTAACATCCCGAAATAGGGCCTAAACGGAAAAGTGGTTGTGAAACCATAAATTTGAGGTAGAAAAATTTATTTTATTATCATTTTAAGGTCTATGGCATGATTGCATGATTATGTGAAAATTTTCGTTTAGAAATTTTATCGATAGGGTCCAATTTGATATTTAGGACTATATTGCAAAAGTTGTAAAATGTGTGTTCTAGTTCACGAAGGTATTAAGTACTTGTGAGTAATGAGTTTTTAAAGTGGAGGTCCTTGGATAGTAATTAGACCATTATACTAGTTTGGACAAAATACCTAAAGAAAAATAAAACACCATAGTTTTTAATTAAAGGCATTTTGGTCATTTAGTTATTAAAATGAATTAAAAACAAAATTAAAAGCCAATTTTTGTTCATCTTCTTCATTAGGCCGAAATTTCAAGGTTTCTCCATAGCTAGGGTTTGTTCCAAGCTTCCAAGCTCCATAGTAAGTGATTCCAAGCCCCGTTTTTAATGTTCTTTACGTTTTTGGAGTCTCGATAACTTGATTAAGCTTATTCTAGCAATAATTCAACCTAGGGTTCATATTTGGAAAAATACCCATAGGTGAAATTTGTGTATTTTGGTGTTTTATGATAGAATATGAGGTTTTAAATTATGTTAGACAACTTGTGCTACTCGGTTTTAAGTGAAAACGAGTAAAAGGGCTTAATCGATAAAAATACCTAATAGTCATAAGTACATGTTAGAGTGAGAATTTGATGTTGTCATAGAAGGGAAAAATGATCAGCATGTCATAAAACATAAGAAAATAGGATGAAGTTTAATTTTCGAGCCTTGGGGAAAAAGTGTAAATATGTAAAAGTTTAAGGGCAAAAATATAATTTTGCCAAAGTTTGGGTCAAGGACTGTTTTAATAAATGTGAGTATTAAATAAGCTAAATTTTTTTTATTTTAGATTAAAAAGAACAAAATCCAGAGTTAGACCGGGGAAAGAAAAAGATAATGGACTAAATCGACATAGTTGATCGTATTTTGTTTCGAGGTAAGTTTGCGGTAAATAAATGTAATATTCTATTATTTTAAGTTAATTTTGTTAATTTCCAACATGTGTATATTTATTTTATGAAATTATTCAAAGAATACTCAAGCATGAATTGACGGAGAAGTAATTTCAGAAAGTCCCGGTTGAACCTTAGGAATTTGTAGGATTCTAATGTCATGACATTAGGGTTTAAGGATACCATGTAAGACCATGCCAAGGCATGGCAATTGGTAAGGTTTCTAAGGCAATGAAATCATGTAAGACCATGTCAAGACATGGCATTGATAAGTTACTATAAGGCAAAGGTCCCATGTAAGACCATGCCAAGGCATGGCATTGGTGAGTTCATAAGGCAAGGATACCATGAAAGACCATGTCAAGACATGGCAATGGTAAGTTTCAAAAGGATACCACGTAAGACCATGACAAGTCATGGAAATGGTAAGGTACCCGCGTATCCTTAGTATTCCAAGTGGTTCAACGGGAAAATTTAAAGAGAATATCAAGGTAAGGTAAGGTAAGGTAAGACGAGTTATACTAATAAGGTAAGACAAGTTCATGCTAGAAGAGCAAAGGTAAGTACATAATGTTCATGTATGCTTGATAAGGAAAAAGGTAAGTAAAATGTATTAATAAATTTGATTAAGTAAGTGAGTATTTAAGTAAGTGAGTAAGTGAAGAAGTTTAAAATATGTCTATGACAATTAATGAAGTTGCATTAAGTAGTATCATGTCAAGTAGTAAGATAATTCTTATGAATGTTTTTATTTATTTGCATGCAAACTTACTAAGCTTAATGCTTGCCCCCTTTATTTTCCTTATTTTTATAGTTTTGTCAAGCTAACTCGGGGATCGTAAAGTACGTCGGAGGTTCGGGCACACTATCACGAGGATTATTTTGGTATAGCTAGATGTTTCATTTTGAGTATGGCATGTATAGCATCGTAGCTATTTTGTGTGTATGATCTTATGATATGGCTGATGAATGGTATGCAAATGCTTGATAATGATTAGCTGTTGGAATGGCTAATAAGGACATGTTTGGTGTTATGTATGCCTAAATGCTAGTTATTCCATAGAAATCATGAAAAAGGTGAAATTAGCTTTAAAACAGTATCGGACAGCAATAATGACGTGAATTTGGAAAATCACTAAAAATAGTAGAAATGGATTTAGATAGTGAATGAGATATATAATTAATGCTTGGTGAGTCTATTTTCATATGGATGGAACAAAACAGGTATATGAGTTATATTTTATGAGATATTTAAATTTTTTTGAAACAGGGCCAGAGCGATTTTTGGATCCCCTGTTCTGACTTTGGAAATTCACCAAAAACTGTAGAAAGATAATTAGAAGTCGTACTTTACATGTACAGATTACTTATTGAGTCTAGTTTTATGAAAAATAAATGGAATAATAATTGAAACTTTGTACAGGGAGATATTTAATTCGAAATACACAAGGGTCAGAGTAGTCAAACCCTGAAACAGGGGAGACTTTAACTAATAAACTGTAATAGTTGACCCAACCAAAAATTCTAGAAAAAAATTAGTTTATAGATATATGAGTATAGTTTCAGGAAAAATTTACAGAATTGGATTTCGAGTTTCGTAACTCGAGATATGAATTTTTAAGCGACTGTGATGCAGTTAGCCAGCTTGTCTGGAAGTTCTAAAATAAATTGTTTGAGCTGTTTAATTAAAGAATTAAGTCCGTTAACACCTCGTGCTCTACTCTAGCGACGGTCTCGGGTTCGGGGTGTTACAACTGATGCAATCAGGAAAAGTGGTAGCATATGCTTCTCGACAATTGAAATCACATTAGAGGAACTACCCCACACACGATCTTGAGTTAACTGCTATTGTATTTTCTTTAAAAATCCAGAGGCACTACCTATATGGGGAGAAATGTTATGTGTATACAGACCATAAAAGTCTGAAGTATTTAATGTCGCAAAAAGAGCTGAACTTGAGACAGAGGCAATGGCTAGAGCTATTGAAAGATTTCGATCTTGTCATTGATTACCATCCGGGAAAGACAAATGTAGTGGCAGATGCACTTAGATGAAAATCGTCATTATTTGCTCTTCGGGCATTAAATGCTTATTTATCTATTAATGAAGATGGTTCTGTGGTAGCAGAATTAAAGTCAAAACTAGTATTCTTTCCACGAATTCGGGAGTTGCAAGATGAAAACCCGAAGTTGGTGTTGAAACGATAAATGGTTCAAGATAACTTGAACTTAGAGTACTCTATTGATGATAATGGTATGTTATACTATCGCAATAGAATTTATGTCCCGAATAATCTAGAATTGAAAAATGATATCTTATCGGAGGCTCATAGTAGTGTGTACTCGATTCATCCGGGTAGTACGAAGATGTATTGTGATTTGAAGAAAATGTATTGGTGGCCTGGTATGAAACGGGAAATTTGCAAATTTGTGGCAAAATGTTTGATCTGTCAACAGGTAAAAGCTGAACATCAAGTGCCTACAGGTTTGTTACAACCTGTAATGATTCCAGAATGGAAGTGGGAACATGTGACGATGGGTTTTGTATCTGGATTGCCTGTGACTCCGAAGAAGAAAGATTCGATTTGGGTGATAGTGGACAGATTGACTAAGTTAGTGCATTTGATTCCGGTTAGAACAGATTTTTTGCTTGAAAAATTAGCAAAATTATATGTGTCAGAAATTATGAGATTACATGGAGTGCCGACATCTATTATTTCTAATCGAGATATGAGGTTTACTTCGAGATTTTGGAGTAAACTACAGGAAGCTTTAGGTACTAAGTTAAAATTTAGTACAACTTTTCATCCTCAGACCGACGGGCAATCAGAGCGAGTGATTCAGATTTTGGAAGATATTTTGAGGTGTTGTATAGTTGACTTCGGTGGTAGCTGGGAAAGGTATTTACCTTTAGCTGAATTTGCTTATAATAATAGTTATCAAGATAGAATCAAAATGGCACCGTTTGAAGCTTTGTATGGAAGAAAATGCAAAACACCATTGTATTGGTCAGAATTAAGTGAATCAAAATTAGTGGGAGTGGATTTGATTCAGGAAACTGAAGAGAAAGTTTGAAAGCTGCTTCTGATCGTCAGAAGTCGTATGCAGATTTGAAAAGAAGAGATATAGAGTTCAATGTGGGTGATCTTGTGTTCTTGAAAGTTTCCCCATGGAAGAAAGTTCCACAGTTTGGTAGAAAGGGAAAGCTTAGGCTGTATGTGGTCATTGAGAGGATTGGTCCAGTAGCTTATAGATTGGCCTTGCTTCCGGAACTTGGGAAAATCCATAATGTATTTCATGTATCTATGTTACGACGGTATAGATCAGACCCTTCACATGTGATTCCTCATACTGAGATAAAGCTACAATCAGATATGACTTATTCGGAGGAACCAGTGAAAATATTAGCTCGGGAAGTTAAAGAGATACGGAATAAAGGAGTACCATTAGTAAAATTATTATGGCATCAACATGGATTGGAGGAAGCAACTTGGGAAACGGAGGAATCTATGATATCACAATATCCAGATTTATTTTCAGGTACGAAATTTCAAGGACGAAATTTCCTAAGGGGGGAGAGTTGTAACGACCCAAATTTCAGTGATATTGGAATAGTGATTTGAGATCACTAAATCTGACATGTGAGTTTAGATGTTAGTAAGTAAAAGTAAAGTGTGGGTTTAGAAATATATTTTTTTAGTGAAATTATGAATTAAAGAAAATTTGTAGATTAAATGAGATAAAAATGAGGTATCGAGACCTCAAATTTATAAACCGAGCCATAAATATTTCTAAAAATATTTATGGAGTGTTAATAAGTTAGTATTAAAGTTTCGTTAAGAAATTTCAACATTTCAGTTATTAATTGAAGAAAAAAGACTGAATTGAATAAAGTGCAAAATTATAAAATATGATTAAATAGCTTAAGAGATTATAAAATAAGGAGTTAAAAGGTAAATAGACCCAAATTAGATGGGTTGACAGCATGAGTGTACAGGAAAAATTAAAAAATCAAGTGCGAACAAGGGGCAAAATTGGAAATAGGGTAAAAATTTAATTGTAAAATATGATATATTTGGTAAATCTAGAGTTTTCTTCATTTTTTCTTCATCCTCTCCAGTAAAAACACAAGTGAAGGGTTACTTTAAGCTGGTCTTTCATATTTTTACTACATGTAAGCTGAATTCTTGATTATTTCTTGTAATTTTTGTGTTTTTGAGACTATTACAACTAAGTCCACTTGTTTAATTTATTAGTTTTTGATTTCATGGATAATTTTTAAAGTTTCCATGAATAAGTACTGAAAGTTTATGATGATTTATCATGGAATTGAGGTTTTAATTTTATTATATGATGATTTTATGAAGAGATTTTTATAGAAACCAATCTTTAGGATCTAATTGTGAAAGTTGTTGGAATTAGGGTTTTGTGATGAAATTTTGAGTGTTAGAGGCTTTGAAGTAGTTTATAATGTCTTGATAAGGTGTTATGTGATAGGAATTAGCTCAATCGATGAATAAATTGAGCAGGGACTAAATTGTAAAAATTGAAAAGTTTGGACATAAATTGTAAAAATTTAAGGGCATAAATTGTGAAATAGAATAGAATCGAAATAGATGCTAATGAAGGAATGATTTTATAATTATAAATTAAAAAAATGAAGTGAATCGTGGAAAGGAGAAATTGCAAGAATAGTCTCTGAATTTCAACGACTTTTGCAAATTATCCCAAGTAAGTTCATATGGCAAAGTTCAATGTTTTATTATGAAAATCTTATGATTGCTAAGGTACCTTATTGTAGATGAATACTATCAAATTGTATTAATTACTAAATAATGTTTGACTAAAAGTACAAATTAGTTGGAACAATGGTTTTGAGTGCTTTCATTTTATGACCATGATGAATTGATGGAAAAGATGTGATATGTGCTTCCGTATAAGACCATAGCTGGGTTATGGCATCGGTGCAATGTGATACGTGTTCCCCTATAAGACCATAGCTGGGCTATGGCATCTGTGTGATGTGATAATGTGATTCCGTATAAGACCATATCTGGGATATGGCATCGATATGATATGTGATCCGTATAAGGCCATTGCGGGGCTATGGCTTTAGTGTGTGTTATGTGACTATATGCAATTCCATGGTTTACCATGGCAATGTGATAATGAAGTACTCAATTCCATTATTGTTCCCTAATTTGACAATGGAAGTAAATGAGAAATGGGCCCAAAGGAATTAAGTATTTTGAATAGTAAGATGGAAATTATTCAAATGAGCTTGTTAATGAAATTGTGATTTACAGGATGAATTAGTTAAACTAAAAGATATATGATTGTGTACAATGTTTGGTAAGATTTTTATTTTATGCCTTTCAACTTACTAAGCTTCTATAACCTTACTTGTGTGTATTATTTATTTTGTAGATTGACTTATATACACACGGAGGATCAGATCTACATCAAGGATCACACTATCCAGATTTATTCTGGTAGATTTTGTTAAACAAATTTTTGATTTATATGGCATGTGTAGGGGTTGATTTGATAATGTAATTGTAAGAATGATTAAGTATGCAAAGAGAGTTGAATGTGATGTTTTGTGTTTGAAAATGAAATATACATGTTTTGGCTTGAAATAATTGATTGGTTGGACTCTATTAATGTATAATTGTGTTTAAGTGTAGGAAATGAATGAAAGGGTGAGAAAAGTGGCCTAAAACGGACGATTTTCATCCACATGGTTAGACACACGAGCGTGTGTCTAGGCTGTGTGTGACACACGGTAAGCTCACGGGTGTGTGATATGACCGTGTGTTCCCTGCATTCTTAAATGTGAAGTCAGTACACGGGCAAAAGACACAGCCGTATGTCTTGGTCGTGTGAAGGACACAGGTTTCAAGCATGGTCGTGTATCAAAATTTGGTGAAAATGGCTTAAAATGGTTAAAAATCAGTTTACCACACGGCCTAGCCACATGGGTGTGTGCCCAGGCCGTGTGCCCCTCTGATACTTAAGAAATTGCAAGTCAAAATTCCACACGGGTTGGCCATACGGCCATGGGATCCCCACGGGCTGGCCACACGGCCATGTCCCAGGCTACACGGGTGTGTACCCCTATCTTCAAGGTAAAATTTCCAAAGTTGTCAGTTTAGTCCGAACCACTTCCAAAGCATGTATTGGTCTCCGTAGGCACATATTAGGGACTTTATCAGAAAGTTTCAAAAGTTTTTAATTAAGAATGCGAAATTTTGACTTGGTTTTTATACGAATGCTAGTGTATAAGTCCAGTAATACCTCGTAACCCTGTTCTGATAACGGATACGGGTTAGGGGTGTTACAATACTTTGGTAATAAACATATGTATGTTCGGCCAAAATTAAGTTCACCTACAAAAGTACATGTTGTATATGAAACTTAAAGCTTGAGATTGAATGTGGTTATGTTATTATAAATTTGTTTAGTTAAATTATGTTGTTCATTTGTTTATGACTTACTAAGCTATGATAGCTTACTGTGTGTGTATGTTTGCCTCTGTTTTATAGATTCTGGGACCTAGTTACGAGGTCGGGGATTGTCAGCAACGTCTATCACACTATCGACTGTTTTTGGTACTTTATAAGTTTAAAGTTGAACCTATGGCAGGTATAAGCTAGGTTTTATTTAGTTAAGTTTGAAGTTGTGTATATATTAAGCCATGCGAAAATGGCTTGTAACACCCCAAACCCGGCCTAGACGTTATGACCGGATCCGGTGCGCCACATCGATGCGTTCAAAATGTTCCGTTTTACTTAGTTTGGAAAACTTAGTTCGGGTTGTAAAAGATAATTTTTAAAGTAGGTTAAGGTGAATAGAAGCTGTGCGCCAGGTAGGAAACCAGGAAGAAGAGGAGGTGAGTCTGTCGGACTGCTTAAGTACCAAGCTCCCTTCGGTTCCAATCCTAGACATGCACACCACCATTGCCCCACCTTAACGACTCGTATAATTTTGAGAAAATCGTCTGGTTGTGTCTATCTTAAGAAAAGGATTAAGTTTGAAAACGTTTGCTTAGCGGAAGTCATACTTGTAATCGTGTTATTTTGAAATCCCTTGATGTTTTTGAAAACGCGTCCTAAAGCTAACTCATTTTCCTTAGTCATCATAGTAAAATAAAATAATAAAAGTAAAACAAAACCATAAAAATAATTAAAAGGCCTTATTACACTTAAAACCCAAAACCATAGATGAAATTAAAAGGACGTCCAGTTCACCAGAAAGAAACCAGGTTTGTAGAAACATGTGGCCAGTCCGAATCCCTCACAGCTCCAAGCCCACTATAATTGAGGATTACCTGCGAGGATGAAAATAAGGGGTGAGTTTTGGGAAACTCAGTGTGTAATCCAACCCAACCATAGCCTAAATCAGTTCAAACCACAGAGACAGAATAAGTTGGCCTTAGCCCAGAACAAATATCAGAATAAAGCCCGTAGGCCCAGAACAGACCAGAATAGATATATCATGCTTATGCAGAAACCCAACCATATCCAACCACATACACCCCCATACCATCCTTTCACCATGTGGGGAGACTACTCGACCCACCCAACCGCTACACGCCACAGAAATATGCAGCATGGCTGCCAGATACAGAAAATGTGACAGAGTCACCAGATACAGATATTTTGTGGCAGTGCCACCAGAACAGATATACGTGGCAGGGCCACTAGAACAGATAATTTGTGGCATAGCCACCAGGACGCTTCCTCCATAATATAACCCATGTCCCCATGCAACAAATATTCATTCATGGCATACATCATATAGATTTAATTCATCATGCTTTTCAGACAAAATTAACCCTAGGGGTATAAAGGTCATTTTGCACACATAGGGGTATAATGGTAATTTTTCATACATAGGGGTATTCTAGTAAATCTAACTATTTCTAAGGTTTTCATGCATATCGTAGCCATTACTTTTAGCCAGAAACACTTACCGAGCGTTCTTACCGAATTGGGCCCGTTGGCCCATTAACCTAGTTTTGGCCCATTAAGCCCAAAATATCAAAACGCATGAAATCGTGCGTACCACAGTTTTATCACTTCTGATTACCAGTAATAATTACCCATACGTCTTACGAGCATTCGCACACTCGCAAGTGCCCAAAATACCGATTTTTTGGCATTTTGGCTTTTCGACTTTTGCCGATCTAGCCTATGAAAGGGTGTCAGTTACACACCTATTTTCGGGATTTCCTCGTCGAGATCTATACCCGAACTGCCTACAATTAAATCACTTACTATTACTCCAAATATCAAAAATACAATTGAGTATCTAGTCCCTTACCATATTCGGCCAAACATGCCAAAACCCTTTATTGCTCTTACCTTACTGCCGAAAGATGGTTAACTCCAAAGATCTGATCGTTCCACCTGTCCAAGCCCTTGATCAACCGCCTCTAAATCACGCTATTACCAAAACAAAATAGTTATTACGACCCCTCAAGGTTACAAGTCCAAATCGATAACCTCCCTAACTTTTAAGGATTTCAGCTTTTCCCAAAATATGTAAGAAGACTAAGTTTTGGCGAAGACTTACCCCCGATTCCTTAGTGACTGATTCCAATGAGTTTCCCACTCGATCCCGATGTAGATCTAAGCCCTCAAATGATAACAAAAGTCGATATTTCAGTGACTTCAGTATTCAGCCAAGTCCCTTTTAATGTGGGGTTTTTGGGCTTTTTTGCAACTTGTGTTTAGAAAGGTAAAACGAGAGGGTTTTGCTATGGTCTTGTCGTCAAAAATTGAGGTTTTAGAGGGCTGGTGAATCGGCCACAAATGATGAAGGGAAGAGATGTGGTTTTGGTTATAAGAAATCGGCACAAAAAGAATAAGCTTTTGGGATTTCAGTTTTTTATGATGTTCGGCTTATAAGGCTAAAAATAAAAAGATTAAGGATGTGATGAAGAGTAAAGAGATAGAAGGGTTCGGCTATGGAGAAGGAAGAGGAGAAGGTAGATGGAGAAAAAGAAATAAAGAAAAGAGGAGAAGAAAAGATGATCAGAATTTCGGCACAACACACCCCAAATGCCGAAATTCCCACTACTACAATACCTAGCTGAATTTCCCATGCTAGAGTCCCCTGGCCGGCCACCTCTTGCTCCTTGATCAGCTCCTAGATTTCCTTCCTTATCTTTATCCTTATTCAATCCCCTTACCTTCTTAAACTCTTCCTGACAGACTTTTATTTCAGTTCCATTACTTCCCTTTCCTGTACATAAAAATTAATCACTTAATTTGCTGTCATTGTGACTTGAACCTGGGTCCTCCCCAAGCTTCCACACGCCACTAACATCCTTCCCAGTGGCGTCACAAGCCACTTTACCACTTGCTTCCTTGTGATCTAATTTTCACAAATAATTCCTAAAAGCCCAATTTATCAGAACCCCTTTCTCTTGTAGAATTAAATTTAATTAAAACTACCGGGTTTTATCCTAAGCTTGGGCCTTCTAGAGGCCCACCAACATGATTAATCCTACACATAACAAACAAAACACAGAATTTTAAATTTTACAACTTTTACAGAATTCCCAGAAATTTGGGGCGTTACATGGCTAATATGATAAGTGATTATATGAAACTTTAGTCATGTTTATATGTGTTATATGCATTGAAAATGGTTGGTGATTTTGGATGTGTATGTTTGGTTGATTCGGCTAAGGTACATGCATAGATAAAAATATATGTGAATTTGGTTGTTGAGTTTGGTTAAGGTATCACAAATAGCTTATGTTTAGTTCATATTCGGTAAGATTTATGCATGATATGCTATGTTTTTGTGAATGGATTTATAAATCAGCTAGTAATGGAGTAAAATAACAATTATATATCTGAGTATGTATTGGTTATTTTGGATCGATTTGTCAAGGCAATGTATGTGCATATGTTATGCTTGAATGGTTGGTGGAAGCAAATAATGAATAGGTTATATGATAAGTTTGGTGGATATGTTTTGTTTGAGGTTTGGTAATGAAAGATTAAAATGTTAGGTTAAATATTTCAGTTGGAAATGTACCGTATTATGAATTATAATTTGGTATGTGATAGATAGGTACTTTGGTATGATTTGTTTCAGTACTAGTGTATCTAATTGATCAAATGATATTTGTATGTGGTTAAATGAATATGTTTGTTTATGTATATCATATATGCATGCCTATTATATCGTGAGGTTGTTTAAATTTAGACAATTATGCATAATATGTGAATTGATATAATTAAGATTTAATTAATTGAATAGGTTAAAATATATTCGGTAATTACAAAGTAAAAAGGTTACATTTAGAGTAAAAATGTGTATATTTGAATGACATCAAAGGTATGTACAGCCATATTGTAATGTTACTAATGTCGCATATATGTGTTTGGACAATAAGTTGTATGCATATTGGTTGATTGGTTTCATCATATACATATATAGAAATTGTAAAATAATATGTTTGATGCTTAACTAATGAGATTATGTACTTATATATTATCTACATATGAAAAGTGAGATGATATACTTGAACTTGGTTTAATGGCAAAAATGCCATTAATGTATTGTATTCGGGGAATCGAATAATGAAAGTGTTAAATATGTGCACATGACTTTGATGTTTAAATGTTTGATAATATTATAAACGTATCGTTATTCTATAAAGCAAGAAGACTGATAAATAATAGTATTTATTTTTGACTTGTCCAGTGATACCTCGTAACCCCATTCTGGCGACGGATACGGGGTGTTACATTTGATTGGTATCAGAGCTACGATTTAGTGGATTCTAGGACTAACGTAGCGCGTGTGAGTCTAGCTATACATGCCATATTATATACTACGATAGTGTGATGAATTCTGACATTTGAAAATGTGTTTTCATATAGTAAATGGATCCTGACAGAGCTGTAGCTGATGATGTCAAAAGTATAGCACCAGCTCCCGCGCAAGGGACAGTGTCGGTTGATTCTCGACCGACCCCAAATAACCAAGATGGAGAGGCTAAACAAGCCTTTTACTAAATGATGAACGATTGGTTTACTCAATATATCTGGAAAAATCTGGCTACACAACAACGTCCACCGCGCATTAATCCTTCTCTAATACTTGTTATACCTCAAGTGAGTGATCCGTTAAGATTACATAAGCCTCCTGTTAATAAAATTAGAAAACATGGGGCTGAAGAATTCAGAGCCACTGATGATGATGATGCTGAGAGAGCTAAATTTTGGCTTGATAATACTATTTGCATTTTGATGAGTTATCTTGTACCCCGAATGAGTGCTTAAAATGTGCCATATCTTTATTACGAGACACCGCATATCATTAGTGGAACATACTAGTATCAGTGGTTCCGAAAGAACGGGTGACCTGGGACTTCTTTCAGGCTGAGTTCTGTAAGAAATATATCAGCCAGAGATTTATTGATCAAAAGCGCAAAGAATTTCTGAAATTGAAACAAGGTCACATGACTGTGACAGAATATGAATAGAAATTTGTGAGATTCAATCGATATGCCCAAGAGTGTGTTTCAACTGAAGCTATAATGTGTAAAAGATTCAAAGACGGGTTGAATGAAGACATTAAACTGCTAGTTGGCATACTTGAAATAAAAGAGTTCGTAGTACTGGTTTAGCGAGTATGCAAAGCCGAAGAGCTTGGGAAAAGAGAAAAAAAAAGCTGATTTGGAAGCTAGAGATTCAAGTAAGAGATCATCGAGTAAGTCATTTCAGTCAGCATCAAAGAAGTTCTGAGATGATTTTAGCCGTTCTAAGGCTACTTTGGGTTATTGTAGACGGGATCGGGATAGGCCACCTGTGAGCTCAAGAGCTACCTCAGTAGTTAGTGTTGGTAATGTTAGATTGAACCAACCGAGTGTAAATATTGTGGTAAGCGACATCCTGGTAGCTGTAGATTGCATGATCGGGCCTGTTTTAAATATGGATCAACAAATTATCTCGTATGTGAATTCCCTGAATTAGTTGAATAAAACACCGTACAAAACACGAGATCAGGTAATACTACAGCTCGAGGTAGACCACTCAAAAATACGGGTAACGTGAGTAGCAGTCAAAGAGGGACTAAAGATAAAACAATTAGATCCGAGGTTCGTGTACCTGCTAGAGCCTATACTGAGGAGTTTTCATCCCCAGATGTTATTACTGGTACATTCACTCTCCATGATACTAGTGTAATTTCATTGATTGATCCTGGTTCGACTCATTCTTATAAGTGTGAGACTTTAGTATTCAGTAAGACTTTTCCTGTTGAGTCTACTGAGTTTGTGATTAGAGTATCGAATCCCTTGGGCCGGTGTGTTCTGGTTGACAAAGTGTGTAAGAATTGTCCTTTGTTGATTCGAAATTCGTGGGATTTGATTTTTTTTCCATTTGATAAGTTCGACATAATTCTAGGTATGGACTGGTTAACTTTGCATGATGTTGTCGTAAACTGCAAAAGAAAGACTATCGATTTACGGTGCCAAAATGATGAGTTTATTCGGATTGAATCTAATGATCTGAATGGTTTACCGGCAGTAATGTCTTCGATGGTAGCTCAGAAGTATGTGAGAAAGGGTTGTGAAGCTTACTTTGCGTATGTACTTGATAGTAAAGTGACTGAAAGAAAGATTGAATCAGTACCAGTTGTGTACGAGTATTCGGATGTGTTTCCTGAAAAATTACCCGGTTTGCCACCTATTCGAGAAGTAGAGTTTGATATTAAGTTAGTGCCGGGGACAACTCCAAATCGATAGCTCCGTACAAAATGACACCTACTAAATTAAAAGAATTGAAAGCTTAGTTACAAGAATTGACAGATAGAGGTTTTGCACGACCAAGTTTCTCTCCCTGGGGTGCACTAGTTTTATTTGTGAAAAAGAAAGATGGAACTATGAGAATGTGTATCGATTATAGATAGCTCAATAAGGTTACTATAAAGAATAAATATATGTTGCCATGGATTGATGACCTATTTGATCAACTGAAAGGGGCTACAGTGTTTTCGAAGATAGATTTGAGATCAAGCTATTATCAGTTACGAGTTAAAGACTCCGATGTGCCAAAGAATGCTTTCCAAACGAGGTACGGACACTATGAGTTTCTGGTTATGCCTTTCAGACTTACTAATGCACCTGCTGTTTTCATGGATTTGATGAACCGGATCTTCAGACAGTATCTGGATCAATTTGTGGTTGTGTTCATAGATGACATTTTGATTTATTCCAGTGATGAAACCAAACATGCCAAACATCTGAGACTTGTGTTACAGACTTTGCGAGATAAACAGGTGTATGTGAAGTTCAGTAAATGTGAGTTCTGGTTATGTGAGTCAGTTTTCTGGGACATGTTGCATCAGCATCGAGTATTCGGGTTGATCCGAGCAAATTTTTGACTATACCTGATTAGAAACCTCCGAGAAATGTTTCTGAAGTTTGAAGTTTTTTGGGACTTGCTGGTTACTATAGATGGTTCGTGAAAGGTTTCTCTATGATTGCAACCCGGATGACAAAGCTATTACAGAAAGATGTTAAGTTTGAGTGGTTAGAAAAGTGCCAGAATAGTTTTGATCAGTTGAAAGCCCTTTTGACCGAAGCTCCAGTGCTAGTTCAGCCAGAATCGGGTAAAGAATTTGTTATCTATAGTGATGCATCTTTAAATGGTTTGGGCTGTGTTTTGATGCAAGAAGGCAAAGTCATAGCTTATGCCTCGAGACAGTTAAAGTCGTATGAAAAGAATTATCTGACACAAGATCTAGAATTGGAAGCTATTGTGTTTGCATTGAAGATATGGCGTCTCTATCTGTTCGGTGAAAAATTACATGTTTATTCTGATCACAAAAACCTGAAACATTTGATGACTCAAAAAATATTTGAATTTGAGACAGCGTCGTTGGTTAGAGTTGTTAAAAGGCTACGAGCTTATAATAGATTACCATCTGGGAAAGGCTAATGTTGTTGCTAATACTCTAAGCCGAAAATCACAGTTTACTTTGCGTGCAATGAATGCGCATATGGATATGTCTAATGATAGTTCAATAATAGCTTAATTAAAAGCAAGACCGTTCTTTGTTCAACAGATTTGTGATGCTCAGAAAGTTGATGGTGTTTTGTTAGCAAAACGAGTTCAATATGACTCGAATATTGATTTAGAGTTCAGAGTTAATACTGAGGGTTTTATGAGGTTCATAAACCGAATATGTGTTTCAAAAAATCCAGAGTTGATTCAAATGATTTTGAACAAAGCTCACAGTAGTCGGTTATTTGTTCACCCGGGTAGTATGAAGATGTATAATGATTTGAAACAGCTTTACTAGTGGCATGGTATGAAACGAGACATTTCTGACTTTGTCTCGAGATGTTTAGTCTGTCAACAAGTAAAAGTTGAGCATTAGGTACCTTCCGGGGTGCTTCAACCGATTATGATACCTGAGTGGAAGTGGGATAGAGTCATGATGGATTTTGTATCGGTTCGCCGTTTACACCTAGCAAGAAAGATGCAATCTGGGTTATTGTCGATAGATTGACTAAATTGACTCATTTTGTTCTGCTTCGCACAGATTACTCACTTGATAAGCTAGTTGAATTGTATGTTTCTCAGATTGTGAGAGTACACGGGGTACCTATTTCTATTGTTTTGGATGGAGATTCGAGGTTTACATCGCAGTTTTGGAAGAAATTGCAAGATGCTCTAAGTATGAAATTACATTTCAGCATTGCTTTCCATCCACAAACAGATTGTCAATCCGAACGAATCATTCAGATACTTGAGGATATGTTGAGATGTTGCATTCTCAAGTTCGAAGGTACGTGGGAACGATACTTACCTCTGATTGAATTTGCTACAATAATATTTTTCAATCGAGTATCAAAATGGCACCCTACGAGGCTTTGTACGACCGTAAATGTTGAACACCATTATATTGGACCGAGCTCAGTGAAAATAATATACATGGGGTCAATTTGATCAGAGAGACTGAACAGAAAGTAAAAGTAATCTGCGAAAGTCTGAAAACAGCGTCAGATCGTCAAAAATCGTATGCGGATTTGAAACGAAAAGATATACAGTTTCAAATCGGGGACAAAGTATTTTTAAAAGTCTCATCGTGGAAGAAAATACTCCGATTGGTTGTAAAGGCAAATTGAGTCTGAGATTCATTGGGCCGTATAAGATTATAGAGCGTATTGGGCCAGTTGCTTATAGACTGTTGTTGCCACCTGAGTTAGAAAAGATCAATAATGTATTCCATGTTTCGATGCTTGGTAGATATCGATCTGATCCCTCACATGTGATTAATCCATCAGAGATTGAGATTAAGTTTGATATGACATATGAGGAAGAACCGATTCGTATTCTGGCTCGTGAAGTTAAAGAATTGCGAAACACAAAAATTTCGACAGTGAAAGTACTGTGGCATAAACACGGAGTTGAAGAAGCAACGTGGGAGCCAGAGGACGTAATGAAAGAACGTTATTCGAACCTATTCACTGGTAAGATTTTCGGGGACGAAAATCCATAAGGGGGAGAGTTGTAACAGCCCGATTTAGACCCTATTCGAAACGGTGGTTTCGGGACCATACATCCAAAAAATATTTAAAAAATTATTTTCTTTGTTTATTATGTGTTAATTTATATCTATGAAATTTTCATGCTTTAATTTTATCGTTTGAGTGCCAATTTAATAAAAACGGCTTAATCGCATAAAATAAAAATTGGATGGTTAAATGTGAAAGTGCCTAATTGTGGCTGTCTTTATAATATGAAGCACTTATAATGCAATTAGGCCATAATTTAATAAGTGGACGGTAGTGACCTTATATTATAATGGTTTTATATTTTATTATAAAGGTTATACATGTAAATTAATTAATAAGTTATAATAACATAAAACATAAAATTAAAAGCCAATGTTTATATTTTCTTTCCATGACCGAAACTTCAAAATAAGAAAGAAAAGAAATCTTTTAAGGGTTTGGCCATTTGATAGCTTAATCAAGGTATGTAACTAGCTCGGTTTTTTATATTTTTTACGCTTTTGAAATCATTGCAGTGTAATGTGCAAAGCCCATGCTTGAATTTTTTATTTTGATGAATATTTTGAGTTATGCCATAGATGAATAATTGAGCTTTGTGATGTTAGTTTATGAATTATTAAATATATGTTTTGGATTAATATGTTTTGTATTGGAATTTTTGATGATTTTGAGTAATTAGGGCTAAATTGCAAAAATAAAAAATTGAGGGACTAAAATGAAAAATAAATGAAATGCATGGACTTGTATGAACATGGGTAGTATTCGGCCTAAACATGATGTGTGCAAATTTTGCATGTTTTGTGTTTTGTGCAATTTGGACTAAATTGTAAAAAGTGTAAAATGTCAGGGGTAAAATGGTAATTTTCCCATTTATGTGTTTTTGGACTAAATTGAGTGAAAATATGTTTAAATGAGTTTAATTTAAATATGTTTATATCAAGAACCAAAGAAATCGGATTTAGATCGGGGGAAAACCAAAATTGTCGATTAGTCGTCCCATTCCAATTATTATTGTCCGAGGTAAGTTTATAAGCAAATAAATGTTATTTATTTGATTAAATATGAGTTATACATGCTGAAATGAATTATGTGAAAGATTATATGTGTTAGTCGAATGTAAATAAGCTTGGGAGCCATGTTTAAAAATTTGTTTCGACTGAATTACGACATCCAAAAGCCCTGTACGAACCTTAGGAATAGCTAGGATACATATGTCATGACATAGGATTTCCTATTTTTTTGTGTAAGACCACGTATGGGACGTTGGCATCGATCTATGATTACGTGTAAGACCATGTCTGGGACATCGACATCGTATTTGATTTATGTAAGACCCTATCTAGGATAGTGTCATTGATATGTGATAGCATGTAAGACCACGTCTAGGATGTTGGCATTGTATGATATGTATGATTTTCCGAGTATCCTAATCAATTCTAAATGGTTCAAGGGGCAATGATAAATTGTGATCGAATGTGTAAATCAAGCTAAGTGATCCGGCATGTGATAGTTGATTACTTATTTGAAAATAAGGTAAGTTGGTTATTTAGTATGTGATGCAAAATATACATGATGTTAATGTGAATATATGAGTAATTGTGAAGTATATTCGGCTACAAGTTAAGTGTAAATATGTGATGTTAAGGTTTGATTCATGAGTATATGTATTCAAGTGTTGAAATATTCAGCTTTATATATTGAATTATGACTTTGAAAGTGTATGATACTTTGGTAATAAAGATATGTATATTCGGACAAAATTAAGTTCACCTATAAAAGTACATGTTGTATATGAAACTTAAAGCTTGAGATTAAATGTGGTTATGTTATTTTAAATTTGTTTAGTTAAAGTAAATTGTTCATTTGTTTATGACTTACTAAGCTATGATAGTTTACTGTGTGTGTATGTTTGCCTCTGTTTTATAGATTTTGGGACCTAGTTACGAGCTCGGGGATCATCAGCAAAGTCTATCACACTATCGACTATTTTTGGTACTTTATAAGTTTAACTTAAATCTATGGCATGTATAAGCTAGGTTTTATTTAGTTAAGTTTGAAGTTGTGTATATATTAAGCCATGCGAAAATGGCTAATATGATAAAGTGATTATATGAAACTTTAGTAATGTTTATATGTGTTATATGCATTGAAAATGGTTGGTGATTTTGGATGAGTATGTTTGGTTGATTCGACTAAGGTAAATGCATAGATAAAAAATATATGTGAATTTGGTTGTTGAGTTTGGTTAAAGTATCACAAATAGCTTATGTTTAGTTCATCTTTGGTAAGTTTTATGCATGATATGCTATGTTTTTGTGAATGGATTTATAAATCAGCTAGTAATGGAGTAAAATAACAATTATATATCTGACTATGTATTGGTTTTTTTGGATCGGTTTGTCAAGGCAATGTATGTGCATATGTTATGCTTGAATGGTTAGTGGAAGCAAATAATGAATATGTTATATGATAACTTTGGTGGATGTGTTTTGTTTGAGGTTCGGTAATGAAAGCTTAAAATGTTAGGTTAAATATTTGAGTTGGAAATGTACCATATTATGAATCATAATTTGGTATGTGATAGATAGGTACTTTGGTATGATTTGTTTCGGTACTAGTGTATATAATTGATTAAATGATATTTGTATGTGGTTAAATGAATATATTTGTTTATGTGTATTATATATGCATGCCTATTATATCGTGAGGTTGTTTAAATTTAGACAATTATGCATAATATGTGAATTGGTTTAATTAAGATTTAATTAATGGAATAGGTTAAAATATATTCGGTAATTACAAAATAAAAAAGGTTACATTTAGAGTAAAAATGTGTATATTTGAATGACATCAAAGGTATGTATAGCCATATTGTATAATGTTACTAATGTCGCATATATGTGTTTGGACAATAAGTTGTATGCATATTGGTTGATTGTTTCATCATATACATATACATAAATTGTAAAATAATATGTTTAATGCTTAACTAATGAGATTATGTACTTATATATTGTCTACATATGAAAAGTGAGAATATATGCTTGAATTTGGTTTAATGGCAAAAATGCCATTAATGTATTGCATTCGGGGAATCGAATAATGAAAGTGTTAAATATGTGCACGTGACTTTGATGTTTAAATGTTTGATAATATTATAAACGTATCATTATTCTATAAAGCATGAAGAGTGATAAATAACAGTACTGATTTTTGACTTGTTCGGTAATAGCTCGTAATACCATTTTAGCAACGGATGCAGGTTAGGGGGGTTACAAGATTGGAAGCCTCCGAGAAATGTTTTTGAGGTCCATAGTTTTCTGGGACTAGCGGGATATTATAGAAAGTTTGTAAAAGGCTTTTCAATGATTGCGACTCTTTTGACGAGATTGCTTCAGAAAGATGTAAAGTTTGAATGGTCTGAGAAATGTCAAAAAAGTTTTGATCAACTGAAAGCTCTTTTAACTGATGCTTCAATGTTAATACAACCAGAATCGGGAAAAGAATTTTTGATCTACAGTGATGCATTGTTGAATGGTCTGGGCTGTGTTTTGATGCAAGAAGGCCAAGTCATAGCTTATGCCTCGAGATAGTTGAAGCCTCATGAAAAGAATTACCCGACTTACGATTTAGAGTTAGCAGCCATTGTGTTTGCATTGAGAATTTGTCTCCATTATCTGTTCGGTGAGAAATGCCATATTTATTCAGATCACAAGAGTTTGAAATATCTAATGACTTAGAAAGATTTAAATTTGAGACAGTGGAGATTGTTAGAATTACTAAAAGATTACGAGCTAGTAGTTGATTACCATCCGGGGAAAGCAAATGTTGTTGCTGATGCATTAAGCCAAAAATCTTTGTTTGCACTACGTGCAATGAATACTCAGTTGGCTCTATCTGATGACGGCTTAATTGTAGCTGAGTTGGAAGTGATGCTGTTGTTTTTACAAAAAATTTGTGAAGTTCAAAAAGTTAATAATGAAATGTTAGCAAAACAAGCTCCATCTGATTATAACCCTGGTTTAGAATTTCAAGTTGATTCCGATGATTGTTTAAGATTCAGACTCCGAATATGTGTTCCAAGAAATTCAGAGTTAATTCAGATGATTTTGAATGAAGCACATAATAGTCGTTTATCTATTCATCCAGAAAGTACGAAAATGTATAATGTCTTGAAACAACTTTATTGTTGGTATGGCATGAAACGAGATATTTCAGTGCTCGTTTCTAAATGTTTGATTTGCCAGCAAGTAAAGCTGAGCATCAGGTACCGTCTGGTTTATTAAAGCCGGCTATGATTCCTGAGTGGAAATGGGATAGAGTGACTATGAATTTTGTGTCAGGATTGCCACTATCTCTGAGAAAGAAAGATGCGATTTAGGTTATAGTTGACATATTGATAAAATCGACTCATTTCATTCCGGTACGAACAGACTATTTGTTTGAAAAGTTAGCTGTGTTGTAAATCTTCGAGGTTCTGAGATTATACGGAGTACCTATTTCTATTGTTTCGGATAGAGATCCGAGGTTCACATCGAGGTTTTGGAAGAAACTGCAAGAGGCATTAGGTACAAAGCTACATTTTAGTATTACTTTTTACCCGCAGACGGATGGTCAATCCGAGCGAGTTATTCAGATACTCGAGGATATGTTAAGGTGTTGCATTCTTGAGTTTGAAGGTACGTGGGAAAAGTATTTTTCGTTGACTGAATTTGCGTATAACAATAGTTTTCAATCGAGTATTAAAATGGCATCGTACGAAGCTCTATACGGGTGTAAGTGTAGAATACAGTTGTATTGGACTGAGTTAAGTGAGAATAAGATTCACGGGGTTGATTTGATTAGAGAGACTGAAGAAAAAGTGAAAGTAATTTGTGGTAGTCTGAAAACAATGTTAGATCGATAGTAATCTTACGCAGATTTAAAGCGAAAAGATATTGAGTTTCAAATTGGGGATAGGGTGTTTTTGAAGGTATCTCCGTGGAAGAAAATACTTCTATTTGGTCGTAAAGGCAAATTGAGTCTGCGATTCATCAGACCGTATGAAATTATCGAGCGAATTGGACCAGTGGCTTATTGGCTAGCATTGCCATCAGAGTTAAAGAAGATTCATAATGTAGTTCATGTATCGATGCTTCGATGATACAGATCTGATTCGACGATATAGATCTGATCCCTCGCATATTATTTCCCTTACAGAAGTTGAGATTCAGTCAAATTTATCGTACAGTGAAGAACCAATTCGAATTCTAGCTCGTGAGATCAAAGAGCTGAGAAATAAAAGAATAACGTTAGTGAAAGTATTATGGCATCGACACGGGGTAGAAGAAGCTACGTGGGAACCCGAGGATGCTATGAGAAAGCAATATCCAAACCTATTCATTGGTAAGATTTTTGGGGACGAAAATCCCTAAGGGAGAGTTGAAACAGCCCGATTTCAGCTAAATTGGAATAGTGGTTTTAGGACCACAAATTCGAGGTTGTAAAATTATTTTAATATTATTTTTAGTGTTTATAGCATGTGAATATATATGTGTGAAAATTTCATGAGCTAATTTTATCGTTTAATAGCTTAATTTAAGAAAAGGACTTAATCGCGTAAAATGCAAAAGTAGCATGCTATAAGTTAAAAGTGCTTAATTGCTATGGCTTATTATATGAAAGGTCCTTATGTTGTAATTAGACCATTGATAGTGGAGATGGACATTAATAGCCTTATATTTTATGATTAAATGGTTTAATAACCAAGGGTCAAATGGTAAAGTATGTATTAAGTTATAATAAATAAAAGAAAAACAATTTTAAAGCCTAAATTATCATCATCTTCCACCAAAAATGAAAAGAAAATAAAAGATGGAAGCTCATCTAGGGTTCGGCACTTGTGTGGCTTAATTGAGATCAAGAAAAGAGGAACCCAGACTTAGATCGAGGCAAGAACTAAGTACTTAACTAAGCGACTAGTTTCATCGTTTTTACGTCTGAGGTAAGTTCATACGTAATAAACATTGTTACAATTATGTTTTTAATGCTTTAATATTGCAGAAATTATATATATGAGACAATGGTTGTGTACGACGATGATTCGATTATGTTTGGCACTTAGTGTGCGTATCGAGATAGCTTCGACTATATAAAGCACTTAGTGTACAAATCGGAATCGCTTCGGCTATATAAAGCACTTAGTGTACGAATCAGAATAGCTTCGGCTATATATGGCACTTAGTGTGGGAGATTGAGATAGCTTCGGTTATGAAAGACGCTTAGTGTACAAGATTATAATAGCTTCAGCCATGCTTTGGCACTTAGTGTGCGAGATATCGAGTATTCAACATTATCACAAAAAGGTATAAGTTCGATATGAATTTGTATAAAGCATGAATTCCAAATAGAAGAAGTTATGAACTTGTTCATAAACACTTGAGTGAGTATGAGAAAAGTTTGTTGGTCACCATGATTTAGATATTAATTAGTACGAACTTACTAGCTATGAAGCTTACTATGTGTTATTTATTTATGTTTTATAGAGAATCAAAGCTAACTTGGACTTGGGGATCATCGGGAAGTGCCATCACACTATCAATTAACTCGTTGGTACTTTTGAAGCTTTGTATATATAGTATATGGCATGTATAGATTAGTGTCATTTTGGCATGTTTTGAATTATGATATTAGCCATGAGATTTGGTTTGTAAATGTGGTATGTATGGCCATTTAAGATGGCTTGAATTATGTGTTTGGTAACTGATATATATGTGATGCATATAATGCCTTATGAGTTGACTTGTTTAGTATGGTTATATGTTGGCTTGAAACGTGTAATTCAGTTGATGGGAAGGTGATATAAATACATATAGAAGTTATGTGATTTTGATGATTTTGGCATATTGATTTGTAAGTTTTGAGTTTGGAATTTAGTAGTTGAATTGGTTGAGGATAGATAGTATGATATGTGTTTGAATTGGCATATTTTGGATGCCTATAAATGTATTGATATAATACCATTTGATGGCTAGGTGTGCTTGAGAAAAGGGTGACAAATTGGCCTTGCAAATGGCCTATTTTTGTCCACACAAGCAGAGACACGGGTGTTTGTCTCAGTCGTGTGCGACACACGGTCTTGTTACACGGCCGTATGTCCTCTGGGGTACCCTTTCAGATTAAGGCGGTATACCCTACAGTTTTGACATGGCTTAGACACACGAGCGTGTCTATTGGTCGTCTGTGACACACGGGTTGGCACATGGGTGTGTGGCCGGCCGTGTGACTTAAGTCAGTAACCTCACCAGTTTTCCCATGGCCATGGCACATGAGCGTGTCTCCGACCGTGTGGTACAAGTCAGTATGTATGCCCTATTTTCACACGGCCTATGACATGGGCATGTATGGTGGCTGTGTAAGGCACACGGCCTGTTTACACGGGCGTGTGACCCTTAGATCAAAGAAAATTTTCTAAGTTTCTCAAAGTTTGCAAATGTTATCGGTTTAGTCGCGAACCACTTCTAAGCATGTTTTAAGGCCTCGTGAGCCTTATAGGGGACATTGTGAATGTTTTGAATGGACTTTGATTATGAATGTATAAATGTATGTGAATGAGGTATGTTATTCGGTAATGCCTCGTAACCCTATTCCAGCGTCGGATACGGGTTAGGGGTGTTACATTTGCGTTTATTTTTATGTTCTTTTATATCATCTCTTTATTTTTTGCTTGTCATAATATAATTAGTACGTCATTACTATTTAGACCTATTGTTGTGATAATTTTCAATTTAGTTTAGACAAACCTCCATTGGGTACGATTCTCAGAATAGTTCCTTGTGTTTCGTTGTAAACACTTTTTGTATTACAATTTGACTTGTATGATTGTAGATACCACACTCTATGTTTAATATTTAATTGCATATTTACAAGCCCCAATGCACACACGTCAGGGCACAGTCATATCTAAAGTTCAAAATAACTCTTGTTTAAAATAATGGCGTTTTAGTAATAGTTATTTTAGAATAACCATTATTTGAAATAGTTTTTGTAACAACCCGAAAGTTAGTGGTGTCAGAAAATGTGGTTTTGAGACTTCGTTTAAGTAAATCAACCTCGTATATATTTTTATTAAATATTTACTAAATTTTATTATAGGAGAATTTAATTCTGGATAGATAATTTTGCTGAATTAGTGACAATTAGGGTTTAGGGACTAAATTATAAGGATTCACGACTTTAGATTTTTTTTGAATTGGCCAAATGTTGAAGGACTTATTTAGAAATTAAATCGAGGACTAAAATAGTAGTTATACCATCTTTAAATAATAATGGACAATAGGTATGTAACAACCTGTTTCTCAGTCTGTCGAAAATAGTTTTTTCGGGGCCACAAATCGATGGGTAGATTCATAAATATTATTACTTAATATTTACGAGTCAAATATAGTATATAATAAAATTTTATCTGATAATTTATTTTATTTGAATGAATAATTAGATTCAAGTGGTAAATCATTAAAGTCAAGTGGTTTTGAAAAACGAGGTTTCAGGATCTCGTTTCTATAAATCGAGCTCTGTAAGTATTTTATAGAGTGTTATTAGGGTCATATTCAAGTTTGATTAAGAAGTTTTATTGTTTAGATAGTTAATTAAGTAAAAAGGACTAAATCATAAAATTTGAAAAAGTTTACTTTTGTTAATTAAAGCTATAAATAGTAATAAGAGAGTAAATTAAAAAGTATTAATAGGTAATTAAACCTTATGTAAGGTAGTGGACGGTTCTAAAGTAGTAAAATTATAGAATTTGGTGGAATAATTAGGGGTAATTTGGTAAAATGGGAAATAGGTGGATTAAAACAAAACTAAAATTAAAAATAAAACATCTATATCATCTATTTCTTGTTAATACACAACCAAAACCTTAAAAGGACTAGAGAAAGCATTCAACAAACTTAAATCTCCCAATAGGTAAGTGTAATCTTGCCCCTTTTTAGTGATTTTTATGTTTTTAAGCTCGTATTAGCTTAAACTAGCTAAATCGAGGACTAATTTGTAAAACTATCAAATGTTGTGAATTGTGCCATTGAAGAGTTTGAGTTGTTTTTGGAGTTTTATGTTAGATTATTAAGCTTGGTTGTTAGATATGATTATTTTGTAAAGTAGTTTTTGACAATTTTAATGTTAAAGGACTAAACTGTTAAAAGTGATAACTATAATGATTTGATGTGAATTAACAACAAATAAGAGCTATATAGAGGGCCTAATAAGTTCGGTCAAAGTGAGTTTAAAGGAAAAATGGTTAAATTGCATGTATGTGGCTTAGGGACTAAATTGAATAAAAGTGAAATATTGAGGGTAAATTTGTAAAATTTCAAATAGGACTTAATTGCATAAAATGATTTAATCTTGTTTTTGATTTAGTTGAATGAAATTATTATTTTAGATCAATAACGTGTTGATAACCGAGGAAAGCACAAAGTAGTTGAGTAGTCCTTGTACTCTGGTTGTTGCTGCAAATCAGTCCAGTAAGTTCGTGTTATTATTCTTATGTTTATAATGATTTCTTACATACTACATGTTTTATTAGATTTTGATTGAATGTTGTATTTATCAATTGAATGCTTAAATAACAAATAACAAATAATAAATGAGTATAATGACTACGTGGTGTACCTGAATAGCAAGTCGTGGGCCGGTTATCATTTAGCAAGCTTTGAGCCGATTATCATTTAGTAGGTACTATGTACTGGTGATACAAATCGTAGCGATGACTTGAGATCCTGCATGTGTTGCGGATTCTCTACAGCTTGTGTGAATAGCATCGTAAGTCGGTTAAAGTTCTAAAGTTAACTCAAATGAGTGATACCTTTTCGATTATCTGAAATGAGATATTGATAGAACTATGACTTGGTCTGTGATAATTTATCATATGACATTTTAATGATATGAATTATCCAAGTTTAAGTGTTTTCAAAAAGTTGAAATAATAGTAATATGGCATATAATTTTAATTATTGTAGTGTGCAATACGCACCAATTGTGAGCTGTGATTAACAAGAACTTAGTTTCTTAAATCTTATACATTGTTTATTTATGTTCAATCCAGTAAGATTATCGTTTAATCATCAAACTTCCAAAGCTTCCGTAAGCTTACTCGTGTCTTGTTCCTTTTCTTGTAGATTACATTTTGTGGTGGGGAGATCAGATCAACTCACCAAATCACACTATCTTGAGGAATCTTTTGGTATATTTTGTAAACATTTTGGTTATATGGCATGTATTAGGGCAAATGGTTAAAATGTTATATTTTGTAGTTATGTGGGATGTTTGGTACTTTTGATGTTTGAGGGATAGTCCTTATGGTATATTTGTTAAACTTTAAGTAAGTTTGTGTATGTGGTCATAAAGTGGTAAGAGTCATGTAACTTGTTGGTATGGTGTGTTTGAAATGGATTAGATTAGATGTATGTTTTGGCTTATAAATAATTTCTTTGATAATGAGCAGCATGAGCATTATAATGTGTTATGGTATATGATACTTGGGTGTGGTTTAAATGAATGAAAATGACATGTTTTGGTAGTTTTAAAGTGTGTCTATAGACTTGTAAACAGGTGCTATGAATTGGTTTAGGTACTTGTGCAAATTGGTGAGGAAAAAACATGAATTTGGTCACTTTTAAGCACATATGGGCTATTACACGGCTCTGTGTCACACACGGGTAGCCCACAATGGCATGTGCCCTGAGCATGTTACGTCTAGGGATGTAACGCCCCAAATAATTTATTTTTGCTTTTATAAAATCTGCCACAACTATGTGACTGCTTCAGTGGTTAAGTGTTCTGGAAGTATCTGAGAGGTCCTAAGTTTAAGCCTTAGCTTTAACAAATTTTGGTTATTTTTGGAATTAAGCTCTATCTCTGTTCAGTGGGCTTATATTAGATTGCTTGTAAATTCATACCAGAATGAGCCTGCTAGTTTGAGTGGTAATGGGGTTAGTAGGTTTGAGGTCTTGAGTTTGAATCCCTGTACGAGCGAGGAGTTTATTTTTTTGCTCGTTTGACTGAAAGAGTTCCAATTGTATTGAAAGACTGAGAGTGGGTGGTTAGGATGTGAAGTAGTGGGGAGTTATCAGAATATCTCAAAAATAAATATTGTTTCTCTCTCCCCAAGATCATCTAACGTCAGTTCCTGTCTCTACCTTTATTCTTTTTCTTTCCTCTTTCTCCCTTTGTTCCTATTTTTCTTTCCTTTTGAATCGTGATTTCGTTTCGCGTTAATTCAGTGTTTTCGCATTATTCCGGTAAGTGGGATTTTAGTATCTGAAGCATAGTTTTATAACTCGTTGGTGTTGACGTTTTGATATGTAAGTTAAGGGACTGATTTTCACATATTTATGGCATAAGAGAAGGTGGTGTTCGATGAAGTTTCATTTTGATAGCCTAAATTACGCCTGGGTCGGATTGATTCATTGATTTTGAAGGCTTCAGGAGTGGTTTCGTAGAATAATCGTACCAGGTGTGTACCAGAAACGCTGAAATTGAGGTTTCAGCAAAAGCTGAAAAATAGTTTTGTCGACGCCACACGGACGTGTGGTCATCCTTGTGGTAGGCTGTATGCGAGAATACAGCCCTGTGGTTGATAAGGGTATGGTCGTGCGCAGCGCACGATTGTGTGGTGCCTCGATTGTGGCCGCGTGGGCTACACGGGTTAGGCCGAGTTGGGTGTGTGGACCCACACGTATGACACACAGGCGTGTGGATTCTTGGGCCAGGCTGTGTGGCCCACACAGGCAAGGCCATTTTGGGTGTGTGGGCCCACATGGGCAAACCCCACGGGCATGTGGGCCCAAATTTCTAAAATTTCTTCGAGGGTTGCACGAGTCATCCTAGTCGACTGTGGGCCTACCATAGGGTCGGTAAGGGCTAACCAAACCCCAAAACTGTAGATCTGATAGTCTGATAATCTGTTCTGAGTATGTTTGCGCCATGCATATCTGATTATGTTGAAATCTGTACATAGCATGTTGAGCATTTATTGTATGTATTCTATATCAGTTCTGTATATGATTGTGGGTGGGTATTGTAATATTGGGCGAAGTGTATTGTACGGCAATCATCGCCTAATATCTGGCAGCTTGACTACACTATATCTAATACGTTTCGTAATGGCACAACATGATGTGTAGGGATAGGTGGGTGTTTTTAACCCCACATGGTGTGTTAGGATGGTCGGAGATGGTGCGTAGAGGATGGGGGTAGGATTCTGATTATCTGATTTTGTTTACTGTATCTGTATCTAAACTAGGCCTGAGTCTGAATCTATATTTGTATTTGACTAAGTATTTGATTCTGTTTGTATTGTATGTTTACTTCTAATGGGCTACACACTGAGTTTACGTAAACTCACATCTGTTTGTCTGTACTGTCAGGTAATCCACAGTCTTAGGCGGATCGGTACAGAAGGGACTCAACGGTGACCACTTTTCTGTAAAATTATTTAGATTTATTAATTTATGAATTATTTATTAATTTGGGTTATATTCTAAGAGTTTGTAATTTTTGGGACTCTCCAGATTGTTTCGTTTTTAACTCGATTTTTGGATTCATTTGCTCGATAAAATTGCATGCTTCACAGGATGTTTTATGAATTGGATTTTACGCTAAAAGAGGTTTTTTTAAAAATACGAACTATATGTACTGGTTTTGTTGAAACTTCCGCTGTAAAAAGTGATTTAACAAATGAGCCGCTTTAATAATGGTTTCTATAATAAACACGAAAGAAAGTGAGTTAAAAAGATGGTCAACCTATCAAATCAACTTAGTTTTCAAAACCTCTTCCATGTGACATCCCCAGATTCGGCCATAACGTTTAGGCCAGGTTTGGGGCGTTACATTTTGTGGTATCAGAGCCAGGTTGCAAAACTCAGTTGTGGATTTTGGGCTCCAAAATTTTGTTTCAAAAGAACTGGTTTTTAAATAATCTGAAGGATTTGAGAAAGTAGGTGGTTTATCAAGTCTCTGGCGCCGATCTTTTAAGTATTTTTGAAGCTGAGATAGTTTGTTCTAAAAATACCATAGATAGTATCTTTTGAGATTGTACTGAAATAGTTAGAGACTGAAACTTCTGAAAACATCTCTAAACTTCTGATAATTTATGCATAAAATATCTGTTAATAAATACTTGAACTGATGCATAAAACTCTATAATGTAGATAATTCGAATTACACTATGAGCGCTCGTAGAACTCGCGGACGTGGTTCTCGTGGCCGTAGGAGGCTCGAGCTGAGTCTTTCCCTCTGGGCAGTATGCTGAATTTGGATACGGCTGAGACACTAGTTTCGCCTGCTACTGAGACTGGGCTTCAGAGTTGCTCAACTGGGGATGATGCACTGTCCCAGGCCATGCTGAAAATATTGGAGAGGGTCGCTGGACCCCATTCTGGAGCTGAGGGCCGAGGGTCGGTAACTGAACGACTTTTGTCCAATGGTGCTGAGTACTAGTTGGAGGCCACAGAGAGGATTATGAATGACTTAGATTGCACTCTCGAGCAAAAATTTAAGGGTGCATTCTCCCTGCTTCGCGACGAGGCGTATCAAGGATTGCTTTAAGACCACATTTTAAAATAAGTATGTGGGATCGAGCTATGTGGATGCTCGTAAGCGTGAGTTCATGAATCTCATGCAAGGGGACAGATCTGTGGCTGAGTATGAGGCTGAATTTCTGAGGTTGAGCCGCTACGCTTGAGGCATGGTGGCATCGGAGTATGAGAGGTGCGTTTAGTTTTAGGATGGATTAAGGGATAATCTGAGGGTACTAATTGCTTCACAGAGGGAGCGTGAGTTTACGGTTCTAGTTGAGAAGGAAAAGATCGCCGATGATGTTAAATGCGTGGAGCGCCAGAACAGAAATCGTGAGAGAGGAAAGAATAAGAGGGATTCGAAGCCCCCTAGTTCTATTCTGAGGCATAAGAAAAAGGCCAGATCTGATAGGCCAATTAGAGTGGGGGCTCTTGTTGCTCTGACTAGGTTGTAGCCATGTGGTGATTGTGGCAGGCGCCATCCGGGCGAGTGTTGGAGGAGGATTGGGGCCTGTTTGAGGTATGGATCTTTAGAGCACCGTATTAGAGACTGTCAACAGCGGACAGATCAAACGCAAGCTCCAAATTTTGTGCAGCCCCAGAGGGCAGTTCAACAGCCACCTAGGGGTCGTGGAATGACTAGGGGTGGTAATGGTTTAGGTCGTGGATAGAGAGCTCCGGGAAGAGGTGCTAATCAGACAGAGGCGAGGTAGCCTGCACTTGTTTATGCTGCTCGTCACCGGGAGGATAGAGATGCTTCAGATGTCATCGCCGGTACGTTCTTAATTTTTGATATGCCTTCTACTGCTCTTATGGACATAGGTTCTACACACTCCTATGTAGCTAGCACTGAATCTGAAAAATTTGGGGTTACTATTGAAAACACTTTCAGTGAGATTACTATACTGAGTCTGTTGGGGCAGTCTGTTCGGGTTAGTAAACTTTATAGGGATGTTCCGTTAGAGGTACAAGGCACCATTTTTCTGGAAAATCTAATGGTGCTTCTATTTAGGGAGTTTGACTTAATTCTGGGCATGGATTGGTTGGTCAAGCACCGGGTTAGTTTGGACTGCACGACCAAGAGGGTTGTTCTGAGGACTAAGGATGATAAGGAAGTGGTCGTAATCAGCGAGCGTCGAGATTATTTTTCCAATGTGATCTCCACTCTTGCGGTTAAGAAATTGGTTCGAAAGGGGTGTGTGGCGTACTTGGCTTATGTCAGTGTTTCTGCTTCTGTGGGCTCTTCTGTTGGGAATATCAAAACTACAAGGGATTTTCCAGATGTTTTTCTTAAGGAATTATTAGGTTTACCTCCGAATTGAGAGGTTGAGTTTAGGATTGAGCTTCTTCCGGGTACAGCTCCAGTGTCTGTCGCTCCCTACCGTGTGGCACCGAAAAAGCTTACTGAGCTTAAGGCTCAACTGCAAGATTTTCTGAACCGTGGTTTCATGGGCCCAAGTGTGTCTCTACGGGGGCACCTGTTCTGTTCGTTAAGAAAAAGGATGGGACCATGAGGATGTGTATTGACTACCGATAGTCGAATAAGTTGACCGTGAAGAATAAGTATCCGCTTCCGAGAATCGATGACTTGTTTGATTAGTTCAAAGGAGCTTTGGTGTTCTCAAAGATAAATCTTCGTTTTGGGTATCATCAGTTGAGGGTTAAGGAGACTGATGTACATAAGACTGCATTTAGGACTCGTTATGGACATTACGAGTTCCTAGTTATTCCTTTTGGTATGACGAATGTTTCGACCGCATTCATGGATCTGATGAATCAAGTATTTCAGCCCTATTTGGATCAGTTTTTCATAGTCTTCATCGATGATTTCCTTGTTTATTCTATGACTGAGGATGAGCATGATGAGCACCTTAGGGTGGTGCTTCAGATTTTACAAAAGAAGCAGCTTTACGCTAATTTGAGCAAGTGCGAGTTCTGGTTACGAGAAGTAACTTTTCTAGGGCATGTGGTATCTGCTGAAGGGATTCGAGTGGACCCTGTCGAAACCATTTTTTATGTTCAAAAACATGAATCGACTTTAAAATAAAATATGGAGTCGCCACTGGTCCTTTTTTCGAGGTGTGATCGGATCACCTTGGGATTGATCAATTTAACAAAACATTTTGATTCATTAAAAAATGATTTTGATCTATGAAATTTGAGAAAACGGGTTCGGGAGTCGGTTACGCACGAGGAAGTGTTAGCACCCACGTAATGCCCAAAATTGGTACCTAATTGATTAATTACTATCTTAATGTTGAAATTTTGAAAAGGTTTTGGAATACGATCCTTTTTGGAAGATGTTTGAATAACTCGAGTAGGATTTTAAGATTCTCTTATTCCGAAGGAATAAAAAATCACATCCAATATGTTAGGATACAACATTTTAAGCCCTCGAAACCAATATCATCTCGTGATTTCCGAAACTCATGCATTAAAATTTTAAAAGGAAATTTAGCTATTTGGTCAAACGAAAGATCAAAACCCAGCACGTTAGGGCACGCTTCCTCGGATTTCCAAACACGAAATATTGCCTTGTTTTGAAAAAAATTCAAATAAAAGCGATTATTTATTCGGTTTGTTTGGAGTAAATAAAACGATCGATGTCAGAAAAAAGTTGGAATTTCAATCATGATGCAATAACAAGAAACAATAGCGCATAGTAACGAGCATGGAATAATAATACATGGCAACATTATTATACAAGTGAATAAAAATAGTATGAAAATACAAAGGAACAAATTACGGTACACACAATAGCAATAGTCTCACACCATACATTATGCAAATACAAATATTAAATTTAAAAAATATAATAAATATAAAAAATAAACAATGTTAAAACAAATAATGAGAAAGAAAAGAAATTTGAAATCAACAATATATAAAACAATTTAAAGAAATAAATTATATATAAAAGATTTTAAAATAAATAATATATGTGAAAAATTGAAATAAATTGTACAAAAAGAAATAAATAAATAAATAATATATAAAATAAAAATTTTAACATGTAAATGAATTTCAAAATAAGTATTATAAGAAGAAATTTAAAATTAGTGCTATACAAAACAATTTAAAACAAAATTTATAAATAAAAATATAATATAAATTACGTACATAAAAATAATAATGTTAGCCCATATAAAATTTTAAAATAAATAATGTACATATTAGAAAGTTTTAACATAAATGAATTATATAAATACAACCATATAAAGAATATATATGAATAACAATCTATATAATATGAAATCAATGATCATACAAAATAATTTGAAACAAGATTTCTTCATCAACAATTAATAATATACATAAAGTGAAAAACTTAATATAAATAATGTATATATAAATGAATAATAATATAAGAAAGTGCTTGAAATAAACAAAATATATAATTTAAAATTGGGTCCTTAAAAGAAACAAATGATATACATAAATAGATTTAAAAAAAATTATAAACATGTTTGAAATGAAATTTAAATAAGTAATTTAACATAAATTATGTATGTATATATAAAATAACAATGTATGACAATAAATATCATATAAATCTTTAAAACATAATATAAAAGAGAATTTTAAAATAGACAAATTATAAAATAAAACAATTAAAAAAATATATACAGATGAAAGTATAAAATAACAAACTAGAACAATGCAAAATTAGTAAAATAATTCAAGATAATATGTTAAAACAATCTCTAAAAGATGAATAATAAATAAATTTAAAAAATAAAAGAATTACAAGAGAAAAAAAAATAAACTGAAATAAAAATACTCAATTGAAATAAAAAAAAAATCAAAAGGACAATTTACAAACAAATAAGGCTATTAAAACAACATTGATGACCAAAATACGACGTGCGCAAATAAATGGGGATTGAAAATGCAATTGTCCCAAACCCCTGAACCCATCGTTTAAGAATGGATTAAATTAAAACAGCGCATAAATTTCAAGAAAAATTTAAAAAAATACAAAAGAAATATAAATAGGACTTAATCAGATGGTGGCAAAACAGGGAGGGACCAAATGCACAATTCACCCAAAGTAACTTAACGCATGGATCCTCCCCGGGTCGGGTCAGTTCACGCGCGGGTCAGAACGAAACGGTGTTGTTTCTGCACCTGGGTTCCAAAGACTAAACGGCGCTATTTTATTTGTTATTAAAACTAAAAAAAATCCATTTGAATGGAAGTTTGCCATTTTCTACAAGAAATGAGACAAATCCCTAACACCCCCATCTTTTTATCCCTTTTCTAGGGTTTTGCCCTCAACTTAGGGGCGATGATTAAACGCCGCCGCACCACCATCAAACTTGGTGGCCGACCACGTGTAAAAGGGAACAGTTCTTGCAATGAGAGGCCGGAGTTAAGTATTATCCTCTCTTTATTTTCTTCATGCGAAAGAAAAGAAAGAAAAACTAAAAAACACTCGGAAAAGAAATGAGATCCGAAATCTAAAGGAAGAAATTGAAATCTCAGAACACCTTGAATTTCTGATTGCTTTGTATTCAGTATGTGAGTGTAAAAAAAAGTCCCAATACATTGTTTACAAATGGCTTTATATAGCCGGTACAAAAAATGAAAAGAAATGAAACTACAAAATAATATTTTTTTCTTTTCTATTATTTCTCTGCTATTGATTATCCTTGCTATTATTTGTTGTGGTTGTTAGTTTGTTACAGGCATGTCCAATTGGAGGACCAACGTGGAGGGCATGGAGGCGCGGAGAAAGCAGTGCATAAGAGCTGCGGCGTGAGGGTTTCCAGGACCTCCTAGTGTGTTGGGGCAATTGGGCCTATTTTTTGGGGCTGTAATTTTAATTGTTTTTGGGTCTTAGGGTTTAATGGTTAGAGTTATCAGTTGGGTTTAGAGTCTAGGCCAATAGATTTGGGTTTTATTTTGGGTTTCAATTTGGGTCTCGGGTTTGGGCCATTAGTTTGTAATGATGGACTATAGAATTTTATTATTTTGGTTTTATTAATATTTTTTATTTTCTATAACAGGCCCGGACATATTGGGCCGATTACAGACCCAAGGAAGATAGAGGTTGTCCTGAATTGGAAATAGCCTAGGAATGTATCTGAGATTCGTAGCTTTTTGGGTTTGGCGAGATATTATCAATGGTTTGTCGAGGGGTTCTCTCTGATTGCAGTTCATTTGACTAAGCTTCTACGTAAAGGTGTGTCATTTTTTTGGACTGATGCACAGCAATCGAGCTTTGAGAAGCTCAAGTCTATTCTGACTTAGGCTCCTATTTTGATACAGCCTGAATCTGGTAAGGAGTTTGTGGTTTATAGTGATGCTTCTCATGTTGGGTTGGGTTGCTTTCTGATGCAAGATGGTAAGATTGTGGCTTATGCGTCCCGTCAGCTTAAGACACGCGAAGGGAACTATCCAATTCATGATCTCGAGTTGGCTATTGTAGTCTTTGCGTTGAAAATCTAGATGCACTATCTGTATGGTGAAAGGTGTACCATCTACATCGATCACAAGAGCCTCAAGCATCTCCTTACTCAGAACGTGTTGAACCTTAGGCAATGTCATTGGATTGAACTGCTCAAAGATTATGACTGCATTACAAAGTACCATCCTAGTAAGGCCAATATGGTGGCCGATGCTCTCAGTCGAAGAGCGATGTCTGATTTGAGGGTGATGTTTGCTCGCCTTAGTTTGTTTGATGATGGGAGTCTGTTGGCCAAGTTGCAAGCTAAGTCGACTTGGATAGATCAGATTCGAGATAAAATAGTTAGTGGATGAGACTTTAGGTGTGCGGTTCCATCAGGTGGAGAGTGGTTGTACTTCTGATTTTGGGTTAAATAATGATGGTGTGATATGTTTTCGAGGACAGATTTGTGTGCCTAATGATTCTGATCTGAAACAGTTGATTCTGAGGGAGGAGCATAGTAGCCCTTATTGTAACACCCCTAACCCATATCCATCGCCGGAATAGGGTTTCGGAGCATTACCAGAACATTCAGAAACATTTATAAATAAATTTTGTAAATTACTATTCGTTTAAAGAAATCATTCATAACGTCCCTTGATTGGACCCTCAAGGCCCAATACGAGCATTAGAATTGAGGCCCAAGGTGCAGAGCTCACATGCCCGTGTGGTCCAAGGAACATGCCTATGTGACCCTGAGAGACACCTGTGCTAAAGGCCATGTTCGACCCCATATAACTCTCTGACTTGCACACAAGGCCACGCTACACGCTCGTGTGCTAGGCTGTGTGGTTAATTAATTCAATTAAAAAATAAGTGCAAGTTCGCGTAAAAAGTCTACTAATCCAGAACCTTTTCTTTTCCTCGATCTAACCTCGAATTAGTCTTTTTCGGATCTATATAAATGAATTTAACCATCAATTTCATACAATTCATATTTAAATGGACTCAATTTAGTCCTAGGCAAAATTACCATTTGCCCCTAAGTTCTCCATAAATTCTGATTTTGTCCCGAGGCCCGAAAAATGAAACTTGTGCAAATTACTTCCTATTCCAAGCCTAACCAAAGCCCACATGTATTTATAAAATTTTAGAATTTTTCATCAAAATTTACAACTTTTCATTTTAGCCCCTAAATCATGTTTTCATCAAAAATCACTTCGTAAAAGTTCTTTATCTATCAATAATATTTCATTTTCTACCATAAATTTCTAATTTTCAACATATAAATCCATGAACCATTTTCATACCTTGATAACTTTTCAAATTAATCCCTCAAATAGAGAGATTAAGCTATCTCGGTTTCAAAAATACCAAAATTACTAAAAACGGGACAATAAAACTTACCCAATTAGGCCTTGAAAGTTTCTTTTCTCTCTCCTAGGGTTTCCATGTGTTTTAGGTTGAATATGATAATAATAAGATGTTATTTTCTTTTACCATCTTTTAATTAATTTAATTATTTCAATTTCTAATTTAGACCTTGGCCTTTTCTAAGTTTTCCATGTATGAGTCACCAAGAACCTACATAATTTTCTTAAATGGTCTAATTACCATATAAGGACCTTTAGATTTGAATTCCATAGCTATTTAATCCTTATAGCTACTAGAATTCAACTTTCGCATTTTATGTGATTTAGTCCTTCTCGTAATTAAACACTTAATCGATAAAATTTTAGTTTCAAAATTTGCACACTAAATACCTATTAGAATACGGATTATATAATGAAATAAAAATAAACCTTATTTTTGGGTTAGATTTGTGTTCCCAAAACCACTATTCCGATTTCACCGAAAAATGGGCTGTTACAACTCTCCCCCCTTTAGGGATTTTCGTCCTCAAAAATCTTACCAGTAAAAAGATTTGGGTATTGCTTCCTCATAGTATCCTCCGGCTCCCAAGTAGCCTCTTCAATACTGTGTCGTTTCCGAAGAACTTTTACTATTGCTACCTTTTTATTTCTTAACTCTTTTGTTTCTCGGGCTAATATTTTGATTGGTTATTCACCATATGTCATATCAGGCTGAATCTCTACATCTGTTGGAGAGATAACATGGGAAGGGTCGGATCAATACCGTCGTAGCATAGACACATGAAAAACATTATGAATCTAATCAAGTTCTGGTGGTAAAGCTAACCAATATGCAATTGGTCCAATTCTTTCAGTAATCTCATATGGTCCAATGAACTGTTGACTCAGTTTTCCTTTGCATAAAAATTGGAGAACTTTCTTCCAAGGTGAAACTTTCAAGAATACTTTGTCACCGACTTGAAATTCTATTTCTTTTCATTTCGAATCAGCATAGGACTTTTGATGATCAGAGGCTTCTTTCAAACTATCTCGAATTATTTTCACTTTTTCCTCGGTCTCATAAACCAAGTCAACTCCATGTAACTTTTTCTCACCGAGTTCTATCCAATACAACGGAATTCTACATTTGCGTCCATACAAGGCTTCATACGGTGCCATTTTAATACTAGACTGATAACTGTTATTGTAAGCAAATTCAACCAAAGGCAAATACCTTTCCCAGTTGCCTTCAAACTCAAGTATACAATACCGAAACATATCTTCCAAGATCTGTATTACCCATTCAGATTGACCATATGTCTGGGTATGAAATGCAGTGCTAAAATGTAACTTTGTACCAAGAGCTTCTTGCAATTTGCTCAAGAATCGAGATATAAACTGAGGATCTCTATTTGAAATAATGGAGACAGGCATTCCATGCAATTTGACAATCTCAGAAACATATGATTCAGCCAATCTATCCAAGGAATAATCCATACGTACTGGAATAAAGTGTGCAAACTTTGTCAACCGATCAACGATTACCCAAATGAAACCCTTCTTCTTTGGAAACAAGGGTAATCCCGTTATAAAGTCTGTAGTAATTCTTTCCCTTTTCCATTACGGTATCGTAGCTGGTTGTAATAGTCCAGAAGGTAATTGATGTTCAACTTTTATTTGCTGACATATCCAACACTTAGATCCAAACTTAGAAATATCTCATTTCATTCCCGGCCACCAATATATCTTTTTCTGATCATTATACATTTTATTACTACCAGGATGTATAGACTTGTTACCATTGTGAGCTTCAATCAAAATTTTTTGTACTAGTTTTAAACTTTTCGGTAGGCATACTTTGCCTCTGAATAACAAACAACCATTAGCCCTGATCTGAAATTCTGAGTCAGGTGTCAATTCACTCTGTTCCCGTTTTGCTTGCAACTTACTATCATTTTTCTGAGCTCCAGAGATCTGTTGCAAAAACATTGGTCAAGCTTTTAACTCGGCTATGATTGAACCATCATGAGACAATGACAATCGGACATTCATTTCTCACAAAGTATACAGGGATTTTCTGCTCAAAGCATCTGCCACTACGTTGGCTTTTCCCGGATGGTAGTCAATAACGAGATCATAATCCTTTAGTAGTTCAAACCATCTATGCTGTCTCAAATTCAAATCTTTCTGTGACATCAAATATTTCAGACTTTTATGATCAGTGAATATGTGACATTTTTCACCAACTAAGTAATGCCGCGAGATTTTTAATGCAAACATTATGGCCACCAATTCAAGATCATGTGCCAAGTAATTCTTTTTCATGTGGCTTTAGTTGTTGTGAAACATAGGCTACTACTTTACCATCTTGCTTCAAAAAACAACCTAAACCATTTAATGACGCATCACTATAAACTGTAAATTCCTTAACTGATTCTGGTTGAACTAACACTGGTGCTTCTGTCAGTAAATCTTTTAACCTATTAAAACTCTGCTGGCATTTATCAGTCCACTCGAACTTTACATATTTCTATAGCAAACGAGTTATCGGAGAAACTATCATTGAAAAACTTCTTAAAAATCTCCAATAATAACTAGTTACTCCTAGAAAAATTTGGACTTTAGACACATTCTTCGGTGTGTTCCAATTAACAATGGCTGAAATTTTATTCCGGTCTACTCTGACACCTTCAGCAGATACTATCTGCCTAAGAAAACTAACTTTCTGTAGCCAAAATTCACATTTAATGAACATGGCATACAATTGTTTCTTTCACAGAGTTTGTAACACTATTCTTAAATGCTCAGCATGCTCATTTTCATTCCAAGAGTAAACCAAAATATCATCTATAAATACCACCACAAACCTATCTAAATACAGACTAAGAATTCGGTTCATCAAATCCATAAACATTGCAAGTGCATTTGTCAAACCAATGGCATCACAAGAAACTCATAGTGTCCATACCTAGTTCTAAAAGCTGTCTTTGGTACATCCGATTCTTTTACTTGTAGTTGATGATAACCAAAACAAAGATCAATCTTTGAAAATAAAGTGGCACGTTTTAACTGGTCAAACAAGTCATCAATACGAGGCAATGGATACTTGTTCTTTATTGTAACTTTGTTGAGCTATCTGTAATCAATACATAGCCTCAACGATCCATATTTCTTCTTTACAAACAGAACCAGAGCACCCTAAGGTGAGAAACTAGGTCAAGCAAAAACCTCTGTCAATCAATTCTTGCAATTGTACTTTTAGCTCTTTCAATTCAATAGGGGTCATTATGTAAGGTGCTATAGATATCGGTGTCGTTCCCAGAACAAGGTCTATAAAGAATTCCACTTCGCTATCCGATGGTAAACCAGGTAATTCTTCTAGGAATACATTAGGGAATTCACATACAATCGACACTGACTGAATCTTTGACTTAGATACTTTAGTACCCAACACATACACAAGGTAAGCATCATACCCCTTTCTAACATATTTCTGTGCTGATATTGTTGAAATCACATTCGGTAATCCATCCAACTTATCAGATTTAACATGAAGCAATTCACCATTCTCACATTTCAATACAATATATTTCTGCTTACAATTTACCACTGTGTTATATCGGGTTAACCAATCTATTCCCAAGATCACATCAAACTCATCAAATGACAATAACATCAAGTCAACCGAAAAGTAATAATCTTTTACAATCAAGGAACAGTTCTTATAGACTTTATCCACCAGGGGTTTGAAACTTTAACCATAAATTCAGTGAATTCAATAGGTAAATTTTTAACAAACACTAGGTTCGTGCATATGTATGAATGTATGGAACTAGGATCAATCAATGCAATAATATCAGTATCAAGTAAAGAAAATGTACCAGTAATGACGTCTGGCGTAGAGGCATCTTTTCTAGCACGAATAGCATATGTCCTTACAGGTGCTCGTGCCTCAGATCTATCTGTTGTATCCTTGGTAGTACCTCGACTACCACTAACATTTTTGGGATGGTGGGGTGCTCTGCCCCTCGAGACAGGATTACTCGATTTTGGAGCTGGTTCTATCTCCTTTTCAACTCTTTCTGGACAATCTTTGAGAAAATGCTCAAGTGAACCACAACCAAAACAAGCTCCACTTTTAGACCGACATTCCCCATGATGAAATTTGTTACAATATTTACATTTCGGTTTGGGATTACCAACACTACCCACACTGGTCACCAACAAAGATGAAGACCTCTGGTTAGAACGTTGAGAGCCCCGCTCTCTTTTAGAATATCCCGTAGATATGGCAACATGATCATAATACTTTTTTAATTTCTTAGAAGCAAATGATTGTGATTTACTCATAGTTCTTTTTCCAGAAACCCGAGCCTCTCTTTCAGCTTGTCTCTTTTCTTTACTCAACTCCTCAGCTTTGTATGCTCGACCGACTAACGCCGCAAATTCCCTTATTTTGAGAATCCCAATCAATAACTTGATTCTTAATTTGGGCCCTCTTCAAAGTGTTTACACATTTCAACCCCAGTTAGAACCCATTCCTTAGCATACTTGCTCAACCGAACAAATTCTCGTTCATATTCTGATACAGATATATTTCTTTGCTAGAGCTCTAGAAATTTTTTCTTTTTCTGATCCATAAATCTCTGACTCACATACTTCTTCCTGAATTCAATTTGGAAAAATTCCCATGTAACATTCTCTCTCGGTACCACTGAGGTTTTGGTATTCCACTAATGATAAGTTGTATCTTTCAGCAGGGGTACTGCACATTTCAAACATTCGACAGGTGTGCAGGATAGTTCATCAAAAAGCTCAGATAGTATTTTCTAGCCAAAACTCAGCCCTTTTTGGATCACCACCTGCAGTCGCTCTAAATTCTTCTACCCTATGCTTGCAGATTTTATCTATTGGAGGCTTACCAACTCTAACAGGTTTGACACCTTGTGGTACCTCAAGAATCGGTTGAGGAGTAGGTGGGGGAGGTTGTTGTACAACAGGGTTTGTTCTCAAGTACTGGGTAAAACATTCATTCATTATTTGAAAGAAGGCTTGTTTTGCCTCCTCATTTCGGCCCTCAGACACGGGCCTTTCACTACTAGACGCAAACGCAACTCTTTGAACTGGAACTGAAGCATTACTTTCAGCTTCCTCGGATTCAGCTCTAGCTTGGTTGGATGACATTACTATATGAAAAACACATTTAAAATGATCAGGAGTCATCACATTATCACAATTTATATAATGGCATGTATACCTAAACTCGTGTTCACTATGTCAAATCTGAGAATCGGCTAAACCATAGCTCTGATACCACTAAATGTAACACCCCTAACTCGTATCCATCGCCAGTACAGGGTTTTGGAGCATTACCAGAACATTTAGAAACATTTACAAATAAATTTTGTAAATTACTATTCATTTATCGAGATCATTCATAACGTCCATTGATTAGACCTTCGAGGCCCAATACGAGTATTAGAATTGAGTCGGGACTTAATCGGGAGTTTTAAGAATTTTTTGCGACTTTTCAAAATTTTTTCAAGGTGCAAAGCTCACACGAGACACGCCCATGCTAGAGGCCGTACTTGACCCCGTGTAACTTGATACGACCACGACCTCATTGAGTTGTCCAAGTCATTTATGTGTTCGATCGTCTAACGAAGAAGTATCATTCAATTTTGAAGTACGGTTGGAATTAGGCTAAGTATGGAGTAAGGTAACAAAGATAGGCTCAAAAATGGCTAAGTATTTGTTGATATAGGTTCGGCTAACAAAGAACAAAATGGGATAAGCGTTAATGGAATGAAAATCGAACTTAAGTATCAAGATCAAACTGACACTATAGGTGAGTGTTGACCCGGGACTTATGTGACCTTAAGGTGGATAGATGATGGAAAAGAGACCATGACCCATTGCCTAGGAAGGTAAGAACCAAAGGTATAAAGTATGTGGTGAACGCCACTGACTATCAGATAAGTCAAGCTGAGTCTTGGATGAAATTTGAGAGATGAAAACCTCACAAATAACTTAATATTCATTCAAAATAGCAAAATTCCCTACAACCAAGAAATAACACAATATTTATAGGAAAGTCCTAAGGCTAGCCAAATAGGCAAACAAATAACTTAATGATCTAGTGTTTTCAGCTTTAAATAAACTGAAAATTCTAGAATAAGTCCATAAAAAAAATCCATGTCTATGTTCAGCGTTGGAATGCCATTAGACAGCTTCTAGATGATGCACATTCAGCTGAAATGAACTTGGATTGATTGGGAGCTGATTGTCCAATGTTTACATTTGTCCAAGGTGCTTAAATGGGCTTAAATGCTAGCTTCTTATTCAGCTGAATGGTTTTGAGAAGTTAATGGGCAGCTTGGATAGTGCAATAGGCTTGGGAGTGTGAACGCTGAACTTGATGAGCCACGTGTGTGTGGAAACACAAAATCAAATGGCCTTCATGTGTGAACAAATTAAATTGACTGGTGTGAAAACCTTCAAGGCTGCCTTGGGAGCTAATCGGCCAGTTTGGGGAACATAAAGGAGTAGCTACTCTTTGGCCAAATAATTGCTTGGGAATTGAAGCCGTCCATGCATGTACCTTTGCATTAAATCTCTTTCATGCATATGGCTGCAAATAATTCAAAGAACACATTAAATTGGTTTAAAACAAAGTTAATTCGACTACACTAGGGCAAAATAAATACGTGCTTCAAACTTAGACACATTAATAACATGTAACTAAGCAAGACACATTAAATACTTGTATAAAATAAGACACATTAGTTCAGCTGGAACAAAACATATTAAAATCATGTAATGAACTAAAAACATAATTATGAGCTGAACTAACTAAAATAAATACTTAGTTTATTTTAGAAAATAAATGCATGAAATAAAAAGAAATAGAAATGAGCTCAAATGAGTTGAATTGAGCTGAGTTCGACTTGCAAGAGGTTGTAACGTGATCATGTTGAGCTGGTCCAAGCTTTCTCAATATGTCTAGCCAATGTCTCGCCCCACACTTGGTTGACTAAGGCCGAAATGGCCTCTTTGAATTGTTTGGCTCGAGCTAGTGTGATCGGTCTTTGGGGCAGCTCCAATGGATCCTTGCTCAAGCTATGAGCGACACGGGGCGTGGCTGTATCATAACTCTCTGACTTGCACACACGGCCACACCAGACGCCCTTGTACTAGGCCATGTGGTTAATTAATTCAATTCAAAAATAGGTGCAGGTTTCACATGGCCAAGACACACGCCCGTGTACTAGGCCATCTAGCACACACGACTAAGACACGCGCCCACGTCTCTGCCCATGTGCTCAATTCTGATCATTTTGTTTCCCAAAATTAAGGTGCAGGAGACACATGGCCTAACCATATGCCCATGTTACCAGGCCGTATGTTCACATACGGTTTAGACACACGTTTGAGTGTTTGCCCGTGTGGACAAAATGAAGTCAGCTTTATTTCTCACCCAAAATTTCACCCAAGACCTGCACTTGAAACACACATCCAATACCAACCAATCCAAGCATTCAACTTAAGCAAATTTCATCATTCACAAGGCATATCACTACAAGCATACATGGTCACAACCTTACCTTAGTTTAACTTAGGCATTCACAACATTGATCACATATTCTTAATATAACACATGTGTATATATATATCATAATAATCTACTTAGTCATACCAAAATAAACCCTTACTAGCCATTCTAATGGCTAGGTTATAAAATAACATTTCAAGCCACTATTGGCCAAGTTGTCCTATACATGCCATTATACCAAAATGATTTTACTAAGTATACCCAAAATGACTAGTTGATAGTGTGACAATGCTCCAACGATCTCCAACCTTCACGAGCTTTCAAGCACTATAAAACAGGGGAAAATAAAACGGAGCAAGCATTATATGCTTAGTAAGTTCGTCTAACAGAAACTAAACTTATCAATTTTGTTTATTAAATCTAAGCATACAAGAACAAGTTTTCCATCCATTTGGCTAAATTGCCTAAACACAAGCATCCAATCAAACATTTTAGTCACCAAGTTTACATATACATCAAGTAAGGATAGATGAGCTCATCATGCAATACACTTGCAAGACATTATCATTTCATCTCATAATTCTCATGCCATGTCTAGAGTTATATGTTCGTTGAATTATTAAAATTCCGATGAATGCTTAAGTAGTATACTCAATGTGTACGATTCCATAATCCGTCAATTTTTATTCGATGGCATCCATTAGGATACTTAATCAAGGAACATGCTCTTGAGTCACATATTATACAATAGGATTACTAGTCCAGGCTAAATCCTTTATATAACGTAGGCTCAAAGGAGCTCGATTAAGATTACCAGTCCAGGTTAAACCCTGATCATAACGTATGCTCGAGAGGTATTATTTCGGGATTACCCATCTGAGATAAACCCTTTCTATATCATGGTCAATAGGATTACTCGTCCAAGCTAAATCCCGTTCGTAACAATTGCAGGACTTTATTAATGTTGGGAAAGCGCATATAATCATCGGAATTCAACATTCAATCGGGACTTAACCCCTTTTATCACCATTTCAAGCATGTATCAAATTTTCCATCATAGTATACAAGTAAAGCACATCAATATTAATCACATTACATACGGACACAACATTCCATTAACATAATTACATGCTCGATTAAGTTACACGAACTTACCTTGACACTTGTTTGCATAAAAAGTCTACTAATCTGAAACCTTTTCTTTTCCTCGATCTAATCTTGAATTAGTATTGTCTAGATCTATATAAATGAATTTAACCATAAATTTCACACATTTCATATTTAAATGGATTCAATTTACATTTAAGGTAAAATTACCATTTTGCCCCTAACTTCTCTATAAATTTTGATTTTGTCCCTAAGCCCGGAAAATGAAACTTGTGCAAATTACTCATTATTCCAAGCCTAATCAAAGCCCCATTACAAATTTTCCAGGACATGTATTCATAAAATTTCAAAAATTTTCATCAAATTTTACAACTTTTCATTTTAGTCCCTAAATATTGTTTTCATCAAAAATTACTTTGTAAAATTTGTTTATCTATCAATAATCTTTCATTTTCTATCATAAATTTCTAATTTCCAGCATATACATCCATGAACCATTTTCATACCTTGATAACTTTTCAAATTAATCCCTCAAATACAGAGATTAAGCTATCCTGATTTTAAAAATACCAAAATTACTAAAAACGGGACAAGGAAACTTAACAAATTAGGCCTTGAAAGTTTCTTTTCTCTCTCTTATGGTTTCCATGTGTTTTAGGTTGAAGAGGACAATAATAAGATGATATTTTCTTTTATCATCTTTTAATTAATTTAATTATTTCAAATTCCAATTTAGTCCTTTATCTTTTCTAATTTTTCCATAGATGAGTCACCAAGAATCCACATACTTTTGTTTAATGGTCTAATTATCATATAAGGGCCTCGAGATTTGAATTCCATAGCTATTTAGTCCTTATAGACACTAGAATTCAACTTTCATATTTTATGCGATTTAGTCCTTCTTACAATTAAACACTTAATCGATAAAATTTTTGTTTCAAAATTTTCACATGACATGCCTATTATAATACGGGTCATATAATGAAATAAAAATAAACCTTATTTTTGGGTCAAATTTGTGGTCCGAAACCACTGTTCTGATTTCACAAAAAATGGGTTGTTACACTTATGCTAGCATTCCGGGGGTAATAAGATGTCTTGGGATATCTATGAACGGTACTGGTGGTCGGGTTTGAAGTGCAAGGTTACTAATTTCATTGCTTATTATCTGACATGGTAGCAAGTTAAGATTGAGCATTAGTTGCCCTCGGGTTTGCTCCAACCCATTAAGATTCCTTTGTGGAAGTGGGAACGAGTAACGATGGACTTCGTTAGTGGGTTGCCTTTAACACCCACTAAGAAAGATTTTGTTTAGGTTATCTTGGATTGTTTGACCAAATCTACTCAATTCATTCCGGTTCAAATGGACTATTCTCTGCAAAAGCTAGCGAAGCTTTACATCTCTGAGATAGTTAGACTGCATGAGGTTCCTGTGTTGATCATTTTTTATAGAGACCCTTGCTTCACATCTCAATTTTGGAAGAAGTTGCATGAAGCTCTGGGTTCGAGATTGGACTTCAGTACTACGTTTCATCCTCAGACTGATGGTCAATCAGAGAGGGTGATTCAGATACTGAAGGATATGCTTCAGAGCTACGTGATTGATTTCTGAGGTAGTTAGGAGGTTTATCTGCAACTAGCTGAGTTTGCCTACAATAACAGCTTCCAGTCTAGCATCTAGATGGCACCTTAAGAGGTGCTATATGGTCATAAGTGTCATACACTGCTATGTTGGACTGAGTTGGGTGAACGTTGGGTTTTAGGTCCTGAGTTGCTTTTTGAGACTTAGGATAAAGTTTGACTAATTTGGGATCGACTGAAAGTGGCTTCCAATAGAAAAATGTCTTATATGGATTTGAAGAGGAGAGATATTAAGTACTCTGTGGGGGACTCCATTTTTCTTAAGGTTTCTCCGTGGAAGAAGGTTGTTAGATTTGGTCATAAAGGCAAGTTGAGCCTTAGGTTCATAGGGCCGTATCAGATTCTGAAGCATGTGGAACCAGTTGCTTATCAGTTGGAGCTACCTCCAGAGTTAGACCGTATCTACGACGTCTTCCTTGTTTCGATGTTGAGGCGGTATCAGTCTGATTCTTTTCATATTGTTTCTGTTGAGGAGATTGAGGTTAGGCCGGATTTAACTTTCAAGGAGGAGCTGGTTCTGATTCTGAATCACAAAGTTAAAGTTCTGAAGAATAAGTTCGTCCCTTTAGTGAAAGTTCTGTGGTGAAATCATGGTACCGAGGAGGCCACGTGGGAACCTTAGGACTCGCTGCATCCGCATTATCCTCATATGTTCTGATCAAGTAAATTTTGAGGTCAAAATTTATTTTAGGGTGCAGAGTTGTAACGCCCCAAATAATTTATTTTTGCTTCTGTAAAATCTGCTACAATTGTGTGTCTGCTTTGGTGGTTAAGTGTTCTAGAAGTGTCTGAGAGGTCCTAAGTTCAAGCCTTAGCTTTAACAAATTTTGGCCATTTTTGGAATTAAGCTCTATCTCTGTTCAGTGGGCTTATATTAGATTGCCTGTAAATTCATACCAGAAAGAGCCTGTTGGTTTGAGTGGTAATGGGATTAGTAGGTTGGAGGTCCTGAGTTTGAATCCCTGCACGAGCGAGGGAGTTTATTTTTTTGCTCATTTGACTTAAATATTTCCGATTGTATTGAAAGACTGATAGTGGGTGGTTAGGATGTGAATTAGTGGGGAGTTATCAGAATATCTCAAAAAAAAATAATGTTTCTCTCTCCCAAAGAACATTTGACATCAATTCTTGTCTCTGCCATTATTCTTTTTCTTTTTTCTTTCTCCCTTCATTCTTGTTTTTCTTTCCTTTTGGATTGTGATTCTGTTTCTTGTTAATTCAGTGTTTTCGTAATATTCTGGTAAGTGATATTTTAGTATCTGAAGCATAGTTTTATAACTCGTTGGTGTTGACATTTTGGTATGTAAGTTGAGGAACTAATTTCACCATATTTATGGCATAGGAGAAGGTTGTGTTCGGTGAAGTTTCATTTTGATAGCCTAAATCACGCCGGGGTTGGGTTGATTCATTGGTTTTGAAGGCTACAGGAATGGTTTCATAGCATAATCGTACCAAGTGTGTACCCGAAATGCAGAAATCGAGGTTTCGACAAAAGTTGAAAGATAGTTCTATTGACGCCACACGAGCGTGTTGTAGGCCGTGTACAAAAACACGATCGTATGGTCGATGAGGGTAAGATAGTTCTGTTAATGCCACATGGGCGTGTGGTAGGCCATGTGTGAAAACACGGCCGTATGGTCGATGAGGGTATGGCTATGCACAGCGCACGGCCATGTGGTGGCTCGAGTGTTGCCGTTTAAGCCACATGGGTTAGGTCAAGTTGGGCGTGTGGGCCCACACGGGCATGACATACGGGTGTGTGGTTTCTTGGGCCAGGCCATGTGGGCTACACGGGCAAGGCCAATCTAGGCATGTTGGTCACACGGGCAAGCTCCACAGGCATGTGGGCCCAAATTTTTAAAATTTCTCTGAGGGTTGCACGGGTCATCCCAATCGACTGTGGGCCTATCGTATGGCTGGTAAGGGCTAACCAAACCCCAAACTGTAGATCTGATAGTCTGATAATCTATTCTGAGTATGTTTACGCCATGCATATCTAATTATGTTGACATCTGTACGTAAAGTGTTGAGCATGTCTTGTATGTATTCTGTATCTATTTTGTATATGATTGTGGGGTGGGTATTGTAATTATAGAGGAAGTGTACTGTATGATGATCATAGCCTAATATCTGGCAGCTTGACTACAGTATATCTGATACATTTTGTAATGGCACAACATGGTGTGTAGGGATGGATGGGTGTTTTTAACCCCACATGGTGTGTTAGGATGGTCGGAGATGGTGTGTAGAGGATGGGGGTAGGATTCTGATTATCTGATTCTGTTTACTGTATCTGTATCTGAACTGGGCCTAAGTCCGAATCTGTTTCTGTATCTAACAGAGTATTTGATTTTATTTGTATTGTATGTCTATTTCTGTTGGGTTACACACTGAGTTTACGTAAATCCACATCTGTTTGTCTTTACTATCAGGTAATCCACAGTCTTAGGAGAATCGGTGTAGAAGGGACTCAGCGGTGACCACTTTTCCGTAAAACTATTTAGATTCATTAATTTATGAATTATTTATTAATTTGGGTTATATTTTGAGAGTTTTTAATTTTTAAGGCTTTTTGTACTGTTTGGTTTTTAACTCGGCTTTTGGATTCATTTGCTCGATAAAATTGCATGCTTGACAGAATGGGATTTTACGTCAAAAAATATTTTTTAAAAATACGAATTATATGTACTGGTTTTGTTGAAACTTTCGCTGTAAAAATTGATTTGACAAATGAGCCGCTTTAATAATGGTTTCTGTAATAAACACGAAGGAAAGTGAGTTAAAAAGATAGTCAACCTATCGAATCAACTTAGTTTTAAAAACCTCTTCCATGTGACATTACCGTTTTCGATCATAACGTCTAGGCTAAGTTTGGGGCATTACAAGGGATAACACGGGCTGGCACACAGCCTATGACACGGCTGTGTGACCCAAGTCAGTGAGTTACACGGTTGAGTACACGTGTATACAAAGGAGCGTGTATGGTTTCCACATGGGCGTGTAGGATAGACTCATGACCATGTTGGGAGCCACACGATCTGGGATTTGTCACATGGCCTAGACACACGTCTATGTGAACCCTATAGTGAAAAATTTTCAAATTTTCCCTAAATGTTTTGATTTGTTTCAAATTGGTCCTTATTTATTCCTAAGCTATTTTTAAGGCCTCGTAGGCTCAATTTAAGGCCTGTAAATGTATGGTTTAATCCATTTTGAATTACATATGTATTTATTAAAATAATTTGATAAGTAAATGCTAATTGTGATGAAATGTTTCGAATTATTCAGTAATACTCTGTAACCCTATTCTGGTGACGAAACTGGGTTATGGGTGTTACAAGGTAACTATATATATGTTATAAAATTTTTATAGCAAGTGTCCAAATAGAGGTGAAAACTCTCATTGAGGTGCACTAGTACTGTTTGTGAAGAAGAAAGATGGTTCGTTGAGACTGTGTATAGACTACCAACAGCTAAACAAGGTAACAAAAAAGAACAAATATCCTTTGCCTCGTATTGATGAGTTGTTCGATCAATTAAAGGGTGCAAATCTCTTTTCAAAGATAAATCTCAGGTCAAAATACTACTAGATGCGAATAAAAGACTATGATGCACTGAAGACTACTTTCGAATCCGCTACGGTCGTTATGAATTTTTAGTAATGCCTTTTGAGTTAACTAATCTCCTGTCGCTTTCATGGATTTGATGAACTGAGTATTTCAGCCTTAGTTGGATAGATTTGTGGTTGTATTTATTGATGATATACTGATCTACTCCAGAACAAAATTTGAGAATGCTCAACATTTGAGAAATATATTACGAATTCTGCATGAGAAATAGTTGTATGAAAAATTTAGCAAATGTGAATTCTGGTTTCAGGAGGTTGGATTTCTTGGACACGTGGTTTCTACAGATGGGATACATGTTGATTCAATTAAAATTTCTGCCATTATTAACTGGAAAGCTCTGAAGAATGTTTCAGAGGTAAGAAGCTTTCTGGGATTAGCAAGTTATTATCATCGCTTTGTAAAAAACTTCTTTATAATAGCTTCATCGATGACTAAGTTACTACAAAATAATGTACAGTTTGTCTGGTCAGATGAGTGTTAACAAAGTTTTGATCAATTAAAAAGAATGCTGATAGAAGCACCAATACTAACACAGCTTGATTTTGGAAAAGAATTTGTTGTTTAGAGTGATGTGTCACTTAGTGGATTGAGATGCGTGCTAAGAAGGTAATAGCTTATGCTTCTCGTCAGTTGAAGCCACATGAGAGGAATTACCGGGCGCATGATCTGGAATTGGTTGCCATTGCCTTTGCCTTAAAGATTTGACGTCACTATCTTTACTGTGAAAGATGTTACATATTTACAAATCACAAAAGTCTAAAATATTTGACGACTCTAAAGGAACTGAATCTGAGACAGCGATGGTGGTTAAAGCTACTGAAAGATTATGATCTTATAACCGACTATCATCCTAGGAAGGCTAATGTTGTTGCAGATGCATTAAGTCGAAAATCGTTATTTGCTTTGAGAGCATTAAATACTCATTTGTCATTGGAGAATGATGGATCTGTTATAGCTGAACTCAAGGTTAGAACATTATTTCTTCAACGGATTTGGGAGTTGCAAAATGACGACCAAAAGTTGTCAACCAAACGAGAACAGATCCAGAATGATTCGACTACAGGATTTATTGTGGATACTGATGGCATGATGAATTTCTGTAGCAGGTTATGTGTTCCAAATAATCCAGAGCTAAAACAAGATATTTTATTAGAGGCTCATAGTAGTACATACTCTGTAACAACCTATTTTCGGTGAGATTGGAACAGTGGTTTTGGGACCACAAATTCGAGCCAAAATAGAAAATTTTATTTTATTTTTATTTTATGGTTGGCATCATGATAGGAAGGTCACATGAAAATTTTGATACGAAAATTTTACCGATTGTATGTTTAATTAGGGAAAGGACTAAATTGCATAAAATGCAAAAGTTGGGTTCTAGTAACTATAGGATCAAATAGCTATGGAATTCAAAACTTAAGGTCTTTATATGGTAATTAGACCATTTTAGAGTAGTTATTAGATATTTTAATGACTCATCCATGGAAAAATGAGAAAAAGGTAGGGACTAAATTGGAAATCAATAAAATTAATAGATGATAATTAATTAAAAAGAAAAAAATCATCTATTTTCTTATCATCTTTCCCAATTTTTTTATGGAAATCCTAGGGAATAGGAAGAAAACTTTTCAAGCTTAAAAAGGTATGAAATCAAGTCTCGTTTTTAGTAATTTTGATATTTTTGAAACCGAGATAGCTTAATCTTTCTATTTGGGGGGTCAATTTGAAGAGTTATCAAAGTATGGAAATCAGGTCATGGATGAATATGCTAAAAATTAGAAATTTATGGTAGAAAATGAAATGTTATTCATAGATAAACAACTTTTACTAAGCAATTTTTTTATGAAAACTTGATTTAGGGACTAAAATGAAAAAGTGATAAAACCCATGAAAAATTTTGAAATTTGTGAAATGTATGTGCTGTAAATGTAGTATATAAATTTTGACTAGGCTTGGAAAGAGTGTTAAATTTCATGAATTTCATTTTCCGAGCCTAGGGATGAAATCAGAATTTTTGAAAAAGATAGGGCCAAAATGATAATTTTTCCTAGGATGTAATAGGATGCAAATGTATATGAAATGTGATATATTAATAGTTAAATTTACCCATATAGATTCGAAAAGACCAACTACGGAACTAGATCAAGGAAAGTAAAAGGTTTCGGATTAGTTGAAATTCAAATACGAACCAATTTCAAGGTAAGTTCATGTAACTTAAATATGTATGTTAATATGCTTGAATTGAATTGTATGATTGTGTTGATATGTATAAGATGATATACATTATGAAATAGTCATAAGTTGTGAAATATGTACAAATTGTCATGTTCCGGTTGAATGTTGAATTTCGATATATTAAGGTGATTTCTTAAATAAGAATAATATTGTATATGTTGCAGATAGAATTTAGCCTGGACAGGTAATTCTAATGTAAGCCCTCTTGAGCTTTAGTTATAGATTGGATTTAGCCCAGACGGGTAATCCAAATTAAGCTCCTTAGAGCATATTCTAGGATAGGGTTTACCTGGACTGGTAATCCTGTTGTGCAATGTGTGGCTCAAGAGTGTGCCTTTTTATTAGGTACCCTAATGGGTACCCTTGCACATGAGTTGATAGATAGTTGATACATATACTTTGTGTATACTATCCGAACGTCCATCGAAATTTCAATTGTTCGACGGAAAAGACTCTTATAATGTGGAAAGGTGAAATTTAATGGAAGCTTGTAATGTAATGAGCTCATCTATGTTTACTTAATATTTATATGAGGTTATGTGATTAACTTGTTTGATTAAGTGTTTGTGTTTAGGTAAACTCACCAAAATTTTATGGAAAGTATGGCTATGTATACTTGTATTGATAAATATGATTGGTAAGTTTATTTTCCGTTATACGAACTTACTAAGCATAAAATACTTACCCCGTTTAATTTTCCCTATTTTATAGTGATCAAAAGCTCGCGAAAGTTGGAAGTCGGCCGGAGCAATCATCACACTATCCACTGTCTTATTTTGGTATAATTAGAAATCTTATTTTGGTATAATGGCATGTATAAGCTTATTTGGCCAATGATGGCTTGTAATTGTTGTTTTGTAATCTAGCCATTGGAGTGGCTAGTGATGGTCTAAGTTTGGCTATTTTTGAAGTGATGTTTTAGTAATCACATAAGTACTTGTTATGTGTTAGTTTGTTAGAATTATGTTAGCATATAAGTTTATGAAAAGAGTAAATTTATATCCATTGATGCATGAGATAATACTACATGATTGATGACTAATTTTATGTGAATATGATGTTGGATTGGTGGATATATGCTTGTGAGTTTTGGTGCAGGAAAATGATAAGTTATGGGTGACAAATAAGGCTAGGAAATGGCTTTATTTTTGTTCACATGGGTAGAAACACGGACGTGTATCTTGACCGTGTGTGACACACGGTTTGTCCCATGGGCATGTGGTCTGGCCATGCTCTAACACCTCTTACCCATGTTCAACACCGTAATTGTAATGCCTCAATTTTCAGGAATTCTGTGAATGTTGGCAATTTTAAAATTTCTGTGTTATGTTTTCTTGGCGTAGGTCTAATTATGGTAGTGGGCCTCTAGAAGGCCCAAGCTTAAGTTAAAACCCGATAATTTTAATTAAATTTAGTTCCATAAGAAAAAGGGGTTATGGTTAACTGGGCTTTTAAGTATTAATTAGGTAAAATAAAACACAAGGAAGCTGGTGTCAGAGTGGCATGTGAAGCCACTAGGAAGGCTATAAAAGTGGCGTGTGGATGCAAGGGGGAACCAAGGTTCAAGTCACAATGAGAGCATAATCAAAGGAATTTTTTTTTTATGAGTAGGAATGGTAAGCAATGGAACTCAAGCAAAAGACTGTCAGGAGGAGTTTGAGTTGTTCAGGGGATTAGGTAAAGGAGGGATAAGGGGAGAAAATCAAGGAGTCTGAGCAGGAAGTAGGAGTTGGCCGTATAGGGGACTCTGCAAGTGCACATTCGGCTAGGGCACCTTATGTTGGGAATTTCGGCATTTAGTCTGGGGCTGCCGAATTCTTTTTTATTTCGGGACTAGGTTATTTAGTTTGTTCTGCCGAAAATTAGGTTTCTCTGCTCTTCCCTTTTATTTTTGCTAAAAACCGAAGACTACACCTATGCCGACTTCACAACCACAAAACCAAATTCTCTGCTCATCTTTTCTTTTTCTTTTAGCCGAACCTAGAAACCCCTCACTGTGCCGTTTTCTCCATAGCCGAATACTACCTCTTTTCTCATCCTTTTCCTTCTTCTATCTACTCTTTTCCTCATAATCGAACTCATACCCTTCCTTCTCTGTCGCATCCATTATTGTTACCATCTCCTGTGACAGCCCAAAATTGACCCTAGTCGGGAAGTGGTTTCGGGACCGCTAAACCGAGTCACCGAAAGGTTTGAATGTGATGTTTATTATCTAGAATATGTAATCATGAATGTGTGAAAATTTCAAGCTTCGATTTAGTCGATTGCATGTGAATTTAGTCAATAGGACTAATATGAGAAAATTTTAAAATGTGATAGGTCAATGCATGAGGACCTATTAGTGCATGTGGAAGAAAAAGGGGACTTGCATGTCAAATTCCCCCTCCCTAATATGTAGTGGCCGGCCATGCTATGGGTGGAAACATGTCACCAACATGTTGTGTTAGTGATGTATGGTAAGGAAAATAAAATATTAAGTATGATAATTAAAATAAATTAAAGAAAGGAATTAAACAATGAAAAGGAAGGGTGATGAAAAAAAGAAAATGGTCTCATCCATACCCCCCCTTGTTGCCGTGAGTTGAGGAAAGAAAACAAAAAAAAATGTGTGTTCATCCTTGAACACCTTTGGCCGAATAGAGGAAAGAAAGGAAGGGGAAGAGCTTGAGAAAATCGGCTATGGTGGTTTGCTAGACTAAGGTATGTTTGATGTTGTTCTTGAGTTGCATGCATGTTTTAGTAGTTGACTTGAGTTCTAAAAACCCATGGTTCAATTTTGTGGATTGATGATGATTTTGTGTTTTGCCATTGATGAGTGCTTGAGCTTTTTGATAGTTGTTGATGAAAAGTGAAAGATATGTTAAAGATTAATATGTTTTGTGTTGAAGTTTTTGGTGATTTTGAGTAGTTGGGGCTAAATTACAAAAACAAATTTTTGAAGGACTCAAAGGTGAAATAAATGAGATGTATGGACTTATATGGGCACTAGGAAGATTCGGCCGTTAAGGAGTGTGACCAAACTTTGTGTATTTTGTGTTTTGTGGAATAAAGACTAAATTGTGAAAGTGCGAAATATTAGGGGTAAAAATGTAATTTACCCATTTATGCGTTATTAGACCAAATTGAATGAAAATATGTTAAATTAAGGCTTGGCAAGCTAGCTATTAAGGTGAAATGCTAATGTTAGTATTTGATTCGGTAATAATCTGTTTGGGGACAGCAGCAGTAAGGTGATTTTGGAAAATCGCCATAATTTGTAGGAGTTGAATTAGAAGCTGAGTGAATTATGCCATTAAAGCTTGAAGAGTCTATTTTCTTACAAAAGAAAATATGAAAACAAAAGAGTTACCGATCTTGAGATATTTGAAGTATTGTGGGGCTGAGTCAAAATGACTACTAGATTCCCTGTTCTGTTTTTAGAAAATCATTATAAATTGTACAAAAATGATCATAAGATAAAATTTATATGCTTAGACTCCTTAATGAGTCTAGTTTCAAATGAGATCAAATACAACACATTTTGAATTCTGTAAAATGAGAAATTTGATTCGTAGTGAAGAGTGGTCAGAATAGTCAAACAGTGAAACAGGGGAAACTTTAAGAAAAATCTGGTATTGATTGGCCAAGCCAAAAATTCTGAAAATTTTATGGATGGAAGATATACGAGTCTATATTCAGGGAAAATTAACGGCTAGTGATTTGGAGTTTTGTAGCTCCAGTTATAAACAATTTAGCGACTACTGCTCAGGAAAACAGCTCGTAGTGAATATGTGATTTTGTTGTAAACATTAATGAAAATTTGCCAATGAGTTATTTATTGACTATTATAAAGCTTACTATAAGCTATGTGTGTGAAAGTCAAATCAATATATATATTATTCTGAAAGTAATACTTGAATAGTCGATTAATGACTATTTTAAATTATTGATTTGGCTCAAGGAGTTAAAGGAGGTGAATCGAGCAAAGGCAAAGAAAAGGGTTATCGAGTAGTCGAGTTGGAACCGTCTTACCCAACACGAGGTAAGTCATTAAGCATGTAGTTGGTATTATTTCAATGGTCATAATGTTTATGTATTGATGCTGAATGGAATGAATAAATATACATATATATATATGTGCATGTACGTATGTGATGATGAAATTGTTGAAAGAAAGAAAAGAGGTAAGATGTACTGAGTTGTTGATCTCGGCACTAAACGTGCGGGATAACCATTTATGACCATGAGATTGGCGCTAAGTGCGCGGGATTAAATTGTACAGCACTAAGTGTGCGATTTGACTATGTTGCACTAAGTGTGCGAAATGAATATGATGCACTAAGTGTGCGAACTGACCATGCGGCACTAAGTGTGCGAGTTTGACTATGTAGCACTAAGTGTGCGATTTGATTACGTAGCACTAAGTGTGCGAGTTGATTATATAGCACTGAGTGTGCGGACTCAATATACATTCGTGAATCATTATGGACACTATGTGTGCGACACTATTGAGTCGATCGCGGACAGCGGATCTGGTAAGTGTCTTGAGTACATGGCTAATAGGTGCTATGCTTATACTTGGTGTTGAGCTCGGTAAGTTTGAACCTATGTGACAAATATACATGAAGTCACGTACATAAAATTTATCGTAGGATGGGTGAAAGGCCGTTTAGTCGTTTGATTGTAACAAAAATAAATTGATTTATGAAAATGCTTCAATGTCCTATTGATGAGTATATGGAATGTGAATGCATGAATTGATATGAAATTGAATTGATAGGTTGGAGGAACTATGGTATGGTTCGGAATGGATGGAGTAATTAGCCTCGTTCCATTTTGTTTTCTCTTGTGATAACGTTATTGATGGATGGTAGTGCATAGCTTATGACTTACTGAGTTATAAACTCACTCGGTGTTTCCTTGTCACCCATTATAGGTTGCTTGGACTCATCTATTTTTGCGTGGTCGGGCCGTCATCGAAGTCATCACACCGGATAGCAAGTTTTGGTACTTTCTTCTTAGTTGGCTTAGAAGAACATTTTGGCATGTATAAGCTATTACGTTGTGTTTGAACTTTGGCATGTAAACTTTAAGCCATGCGAAAATGGCACGAATGTTCGATTGAGTTGGATCAAGGGTAGGCATGAAATGAACCTAGTTACTTTCGTAACAGATGCTGGCAGCAGCAGTGTCATGAGATTGAAAAATCACTAAAAAATAGTAGGAGTGGAATTAATTGATGAATAAATTATGTAAGCGAAGCTCGATGAGTCTGTTTTCATGAGGAAGTAACGAAAAGATCATATGGGCAGTATATTAGGAGATAATCAGATTTTTGTGGGACAGGGCCAGAACGGTTTCTGGATTCCCTGCTCCGACTTTGGAAATTCATTACAAATTAACCAGAGATAATTAGGGGTCGTACCATATATGTACAGATTCCTCTCTGAGTCTAGTTTTCATAGAAACAAACGGCATCAGTATTGAAGCCCCGTGCAGGGAGATATTCAAGTCGTAATGGGCAAAGGTCAGTGTAGTCGACCCCTGCAACTTGGGAGATTTTGACTAATAAACTGTACTAATTGGCCCAACCAAAAATTCTAGAAAAAAATACATAGATGGGCACATGAGTCTAGTTTCTGGGAAAAATTACGAAACTGATTTCCGAGTTACGAAACTCAAGATATGATTTTTAAAACGACTAGTACACAGATTGGGCAGTGTCTGGAAAATAAATTTTATAAGGGGTTAAAGTCAGTTAACACCTCGTGTTCGACTCCGGTGTCGGTTTCGGGTTCGGGGTGTTACATTTTATTGGTATCAGAGCTATGGTTTAGTCGGTTCTAGGACTACCATAGCGCGTATGAGTCTAGCTATACATGCCGAATGTTAATGTTTAAATGTGTGATGACTTCCGACGGTTGAAATGTTTTTGTTTTGATTAGTAAATGGACCCCGGTGAAGAAAGAACCCTAGCGGATGACGTTGAGAGCGTAGCGGCTGCTCCTGCACAAGGGACGCCGCCTGTTGAACCTCAGTCATCTGCGAATAATCAAGGTGAGGGGGCTAAACAAGCCTTCTTTACCATGATGAATGAGTGGGTCGCGCAATATGCCCGAACCAACCCGGCTGTCCAACAATTCCCGAATTTGAATAATCCACCCCAAGAGCCTGTAATGCCATCAGTCGCTGATCCTGTGAGGCTGAGTAAGCCACCTGTAGACTTGATTAGGAAGCGTGGGGCCGAGGAGTTCAAGGCCATAGTAACTGATGATGCCGAAAGGGCCGAGTTCTGGCTAGATAACACCATTCGGGTGTTCGATGAATTGTCATGCACACCCGACGAATGTCTAAAATGTGCTGTATCTTTGTTGCGAGACTCAGCCTACTATTGGTGGAGGACCTTGATTTCCATAGTCCCGAACGAGCGAGTAACTTGGGACTTCTTTCAAATGGAATTCCGGAAGAAATTTATTAGCCAACGGTTCATTGATCAGAAACGTAAGGAGTTCTTGGAACTCAAGCAAGGCCGTATGACTGTATCTGAATACGAACATGAATTCGTAAGACTCAGTAGGTATGCCCGGGAGTGTGTAGCTGACGAGGTTGCTATGTGCAAAAGATTCGAGGAAGGATTGAATGAAGATTTAAAGCTACTAATGGGTATTTTGGAAATAAAAGAATTCGTAACACTAGTCGAACGAGCCTGCAAGGCGGAAGAACTTGGAAAGGAGAAGAGGAAGGCTGAATTTGAAGCTAGGGATTATCGTAAGAGATCGACGGGTAAAGCTCCGTTCTCAGCTGTAAAGAAGTTCAGGGAGGACATTAAGAAGTCGAGGGCGACTGCGGGAATTTCCATCAGGGCAAGACCATCGATGGGCTCCCGAGCTACTTCGGTAGCTAGTGTGGGCAATAATCGTCACGAGAAACCTGAATGTCCCCAATGTGGAAGACGACACCTAGGTGAATGTTGGGGCAAGTCTACTAGCAGGGTCTGTTACGGATGCGGTTCGAAGGACCACTTCATTAGAGATTGCACGGAGCTGGATGAGAAGAATAAGATTCAAGGTGCAAGACCTAGTGGAGTGACATCTAGAGGTAGACCACCGAGAATTTTAGGAGGCAGGGGTGGTAGTCAGAGGGGGGCCTCTGATACGGCCGATCGAGCCGAGAACCGTATTCCTGCTAGAGCATATGCCATTCGCGCACGAGAGGAGGCATCCTCCCCCGACGTCAGCACTGGTACCTTCACTCTCTTTGATACTAATGTGATTGCATTGATTGACCCTGGTTCTACTCATTCATATGTATGCGAAACCTTAGCAACCAGTAAGACTCTACCTGTCGAGTCTACTGAGCTCGTAATTCGAGTATCAAACCCTTTGGGTCAATGCGTACTTGTTGATAAAGTGTGTAAGAGATGCCCTCTAATAATCCGAGAATCCTGTTTTCTGGCCGATTTGATGCTTTTGCTGTTCGACGAGTTTGATGTTATTTTTGGTTTGGATTGGTTAACCGCGCATGATGCGGTTGTGAATTGCAAAAGCAAGACTATCGATTAGAGGTGCGCAAATAACGAAATAATCCGAGTTGAGTCTGCGGACTTAAGGGGGTTGCCAGCTGTAATATCAGCAATGTTGGCCCAGAAATATGTAAGGAAAGGGTGCGAAACGTACCTCGCGTATGTACTTGATGACAAGGAGTTAGAAAAGAAACCCGAATCGGTGCCGGTGGTTTGTGAATACCCGGATGTTTTTCCTGAAGAGTTACCGGGTTTGCCACCTGTTCGGGAGGTAGAGTTTGGTATTGAGCTTGTACCTGGAACTACGCCAATTTCGATCGCTCCGTATCGTATGGCACTAACCGAATTAAAAAGGTTGAAAGCTCAGTTGCAAGAATTGACGGATAGAGGTTTCGCTCGACCGAGTTTCTCACCTTGGGGTGCACCAGTATTGTTCGTGAAAAAGAAGGACGGAACCATGAGGTTGTGCATTGACTATCGTCAACTGAATAAAGTGACGATAAAGAATAAGTATCCGTTACCGCGTATTGATGATTTGTTCGACCAACTGAAGGGAGCCTCAATGTTCTCAAAAATAGATCTGAGATCGGGCTATTATCAGTTGCGAATTCGAGAATCGGACATACCCAAAACTGCCTTCAGGACGAGATATGGTCACTACGAGTTCTTAGTGATGCCGTTTGGGCTCACTAATGCCCCTGCGGTGTTTATGGATTTGATGAATCGGATCTTCAGGCCGTATTTGGATCGGTTCGTAGTTGTGTTTATTGATGACATCTTGGTCTATTCAAGAGATGAGACCGAACATGCTGAGCATCTGAGGCAAGTGTTGCAAATTTTGCGGGATAAGCAGTTATATGCTAAGTTCAGTAAGTGTGAGTTCTGGTTAAGAGAGGTTAGCTTCTTGGGTCATGTGGTGTCCGCATCGGGTATTCGAGTTGACCCAAGCAAAATTTCAGTCATACTTAACTAGAAGCCTCCGAGAAGTGTTACCGAAGTCCGGAGCTTTCTAGGGCTCGCCGGTTATTACCGACGATTTGTCAAAGGTTTCTCGATGATAGCCACACCAATGACGAAGTTACTTCAAAAGGATGTTAAGTTCGAATGGACGGAGAAATGTCAGAAAAGCTTCGATCAACTGAAAACTCATTTGACTGAAGCTCCAATTTTGGTGCAACCCAAATCGGGTAAAGAGTTTGTCATTTATAGTGATGCATCCCTACTTGGGTTGGGTTGCGTATTGATGCAAGAAGGTCGAGTTGTGGCCTATGCGTCGAGACAATTGAAGCCACACGAGAGAAATTATCTGACCCATGATCTCGAACTAGCCGCCATTGTGTTTGCATTGAAAATATGGCGACATTATTTGTTTGGTGAGAAGTGCCATGTGTTTTCGGATCACAAAAGTCTCAATATTTGATGACTCAACGAGACTTGAATCTGCGACAAAGACGTTGGCTTGAGTTGTTGAAAGATTACGAGCTTGTCATTGATTACCACCCGGGAAAGGCTAATGTGGTTGCGGACGCCTTAAGCCGGAAATCACTGTTTGCTTTGCGAGCGATGAATGTACACTTGTCTGTTCTACCTGACAATGTGTTAGTAGCTGAATTAAAAGCCAAACCATTATTGACTCATCAAATTCGTGAAGCTCAGAAAGTCGATGATGAATTGGTTGCAAAACGAGCTGAGTGTGTTCCGAACAAGGAATCGGAGTTTCAGATTGATGATGATGGTTGTTTGAGGTTTAGAAGTCGTTTGTGTGTTCCAAGGAATTCGGAACTCATTCCGATGATTCTGAACGAAGCCTATTGTAGCCGAATGTCAATTCACCCGGGGAGCACGAAAATGTACAACGACTTGAAACGTCGGTTTTGGTGGCATGGTATGAAACGAGACATCTCCGACTTTGTTTCGAGATGTTTAATATGTCAACAAGTGGAAGCGGAACATTAAGTGCCTTCAGGGTTACTTTAGCCGATCATGATACCCGAGTGGAAATGGGACCGAGTCACAATGGACTTTGTGTCCGGACTGCCATTGTCCGCAAGTAAGAAGGATGCGATTTGGGTTGTTGTTGATAGGCTGACTAAGTCGGCTCACTTTATCCTCGTGCGTACGGATCTTTCATTGGATAAACTAGCCGAATTGTATGTCTCTCAGATTGTGAGATTACATGGAGTACCTATTTCTATCGTGTCGGATAGAGATCCGAGATTTACCTCACGATTTTGGAAGAAATTGCAAGAAGCTTTGGGTACCAAGCTGCATTTTAGCACCGCTTTTCACCCCTAAACCGATGGTCAATCCGAGCGGATAATTCAGATGCTTGAGGATATGTTGAGATGTTGCATCCTCGAGTTTAGTAGTTCATGGGAACGGTATTTACCTTTGATTGAATTCGCTTACAACAATAGTTTTCAATCAAGTATTAAGATGGCACCTTACGAGGCTTTGTACGGGCGTAAATGCCGCACACCATTGTTTTGGACTGAGCTTGGTGAAAGTAAAATTTTCGGAGTTGATTTGATTAAAGATGCCGAACAGAAAGTAAAGGTGTTATGGCTCGAACACGGGATCGAGGAAGCTACTTGGGAAACCGAGAGCTCGATGAAAGAACGATATCCAAACCTATTTACCGGTAAGATTTTCGGGGACGAAAATTTCTTAAGTGGGGGAGAGTTGTGACAGCCCAAAATTGACCCTAGTCGGGAAGTGGTTTCGGGACCGCTAAACCGAGTCACCGAAAGGTTTGAATGTGATGTTTATTATCTAGAATATGTAATCATGAATGTGTGAAAATTTCAAGCTTCGATTTAGTCGATTGCATGTGAATTTAGTCAATAGGACTAATATGAGAAAATTTTAAAATGTGATAGGTCAATGCATGAGGACCTATTAGTGCATGTGGAAGAAAAAGGGGACTTGCATGTCAAATTCCCCCTCCCTAATATGTAGTGGCCGGCCATGCTATGGGTGGAAACATGTCACCAACATGTTGTGTTAGTGATGTATGGTAAGGAAAATAAAATATTAAGTATGATAATTAAAATAAATTAAAGAAAGGAATTAAACAATGAAAAGGAAGGGTGATGAAAAAAAGAAAATGGTCTCATCCATACCCCCCCCTTGTTGCCGTGAGTTGAGGAAAGAAAACAAAAAAAAAATGTGTGTTCATCCTTGAACACCTTTGGCCGAATAGAGGAAAGAAAGGAAGGGGAAGAGCTTGAGAAAATCGGCTATGGTGGTTTGCTAGACTAAGGTATGTTTGATGTTGTTCTTGAGTTGCATGCATGTTTTAGTAGTTGACTTGAGTTCTAAAAACCCATGGTTCAATTTTGTGGATTGATGATGATTTTGTGTTTTGCCATTGATGAGTGCTTGAGCTTTTTGATAGTTGTTGATGAAAAGTGAAAGATATGTTAAAGATTAATATGTTTTGTGTTGAAGTTTTTGGTGATTTTGAGTAGTTGGGGCTAAATTACAAAAACAAATTTTTGAAGGACTCAAAGGTGAAATAAATGAGATGTATGGACTTATATGGGCACTAGGAAGATTCGGCCGTTAAGGAGTGTGACCAAACTTTGTGTATTTTGTGTTTTGTGGAATAAAGACTAAATTGTGAAAGTGCGAAATATTAGGGGTAAAAATGTAATTTACCCATTTATGCGTTATTAGACCAAATTGAATGAAAATATGTTAAATTAAGGCTTGGCAAGCTAGCTATTAAGGTGAAATGCTAATGTTAGTATTTGATTCGGTAATAATCTGTTTGGGGACAGCAGCAGTAAGGTGATTTTGGAAAATCGCCATAATTTGTAGGAGTTGAATTAGAAGCTGAGTGAATTATGCCATTAAAGCTTGAAGAGTCTATTTTCTTACAAAAGAAAATATGAAAACAAAAGAGTTACCGATCTTGAGATATTTGAAGTATTGTGGGGCTGAGTCAAAATGACTACTAGATTCCCTGTTCTGTTTTTAGAAAATCATTATAAATTGTACAAAAATGATCATAAGATAAAATTTATATGCTTAGACTCCTTAATGAGTCTAGTTTCAAATGAGATCAAATACAACACATTTTGAATTCTGTAAAATGAGAAATTTGATTCGTAGTGAAGAGTGGTCAGAATAGTCAAACAGTGAAACAGGGGAAACTTTAAGAAAAATCTGGTATTGATTGGCCAAGCCAAAAATTCTGAAAATTTTATGGATGGAAGATATACGAGTCTATATTCAGGGAAAATTAACGGCTAGTGATTTGGAGTTTTGTAGCTCCAGTTATAAACAATTTAGCGACTACTGCTCAGGAAAACAGCTCGTAGTGAATATGTGATTTTGTTGTAAACATTAATGAAAATTTGCCAATGAGTTATTTATTGACTATTATAAAGCTTACTATAAGCTATGTGTGTGAAAGTCAAATCAATATATATATTATTCTGAAAGTAATACTTGAATAGTCGATTAATGACTATTTTAAATTATTGATTTGGCTCAAGGAGTTAAAGGAGGTGAATCGAGCAAAGGCAAAGAAAAGGGTTATCGAGTAGTCGAGTTGGAACCGTCTTACCCAACACGAGGTAAGTCATTAAGCATGTAGTTGGTATTATTTCAATGGTCATAATGTTTATGTATTGATGCTGAATGGAATGAATAAATATACATATATATATATGTGCATGTACGTATGTGATGATGAAATTGTTGAAAGAAAGAAAAGAGGTAAGATGTACTGAGTTGTTGATCTCGGCACTAAACGTGCGGGATAACCATTTATGACCATGAGATTGGCGCTAAGTGCGCGGGATTAAATTGTACAGCACTAAGTGTGCGATTTGACTATGTTGCACTAAGTGTGCGAAATGAATATGATGCACTAAGTGTGCGAACTGACCATGCGGCACTAAGTGTGCGAGTTTGACTATGTAGCACTAAGTGTGCGATTTGATTACGTAGCACTAAGTGTGCGAGTTGATTATATAGCACTGAGTGTGCGGACTCAATATACATTCGTGAATCATTATGGACACTATGTGTGCGACACTATTGAGTCGATCGCGGACAGCGGATCTGGTAAGTGTCTTGAGTACATGGCTAATAGGTGCTATGCTTATACTTGGTGTTGAGCTCGGTAAGTTTGAACCTATGTGACAAATATACATGAAGTCACGTACATAAAATTTATCGTAGGATGGGTGAAAGGCCGTTTAGTCGTTTGATTGTAACAAAAATAAATTGATTTATGAAAATGCTTCAATGTCCTATTGATGAGTATATGGAATGTGAATGCATGAATTGATATGAAATTGAATTGATAGGTTGGAGGAACTATGGTATGGTTCGGAATGGATGGAGTAATTAGCCTCGTTCCATTTTGTTTTCTCTTGTGATAACGTTATTGATGGATGGTAGTGCATAGCTTATGACTTACTGAGTTATAAACTCACTCGGTGTTTCCTTGTCACCCATTATAGGTTGCTTGGACTCATCTATTTTTGCGTGGTCGGGCCGTCATCGAAGTCATCACACCGGATAGCAAGTTTTGGTACTTTCTTCTTAGTTGGCTTAGAAGAACATTTTGGCATGTATAAGCTATTACGTTGTGTTTGAACTTTGGCATGTAAACTTTAAGCCATGCGAAAATGGCACGAATGTTCGATTGAGTTGGATCAAGGGTAGGCATGAAATGAACCTAGTTACTTTCGTAACAGATGCTGGCAGCAGCAGTGTCATGAGATTGAAAATCACTAAAAAATAGTAGGAGTGGAATTAATTGATGAATAAATTATGTAAGCGAAGCTCGATGAGTCTGTTTTCATGAGGAAGTAACGAAAAGATCATATGGGCAGTATATTAGGAGATAATCAGATTTTTGTGGGACAGGGCCAGAACGGTTTCTGGATTCCCTGCTCCGACTTTGGAAATTCATTACAAATTAACCAGAGATAATTAGGGGTCGTACCATATATGTACAGATTCCTCTCTGAGTCTAGTTTTCATAGAAACAAACGGCATCAGTATTGAAGCCCCGTGCAGGGAGATATTCAAGTCGTAATGGGCAAAGGTCAGTGTAGTCGACCCCTGCAACTTGGGAGATTTGACTAATAAACTGTACTAATTGGCCCAACCAAAAATTCTAGAAAAAAATACATAGATGGGCACATGAGTCTAGTTTCTGGGAAAAATTACGAAACTGATTTCCGAGTTACGAAACTCAAGATATGATTTTTAAAACGACTAGTACACAGATTGGGCAGTGTCTGGAAAATAAATTTTATAAGGGGTTAAAGTCAGTTAACACCTCGTGTTCGACTCCGGTGTCGGTTCGGGTTCGGGGTGTTACAAATGTATAGTCCCAAAGCAGCATCGAACTCAGGAACATTCATATGTCGTGCTAAGCCACCCAGTCAGAAAGTGATGGTGCCTGGCTCGTCATGGGTCATCATCACATGCTGTAGACTAAATGTCGAATAGAACTCAAAGTGAGCTCCATGTAAGTAGGCTCGATAGTAAAGAAAATTGGTCCCACGGGGCTGTAGCAATGATGACGCGCACATGATCAACAAACTAGACCTACTCCAAAGTGGCCCAATCAATACAGCGGCAGAAATCGGGTGGTCGCAGTCAAAGTAGCTAAAGTAAGTCCTCTTGGGGAACCAATGAAAATCAGATGTAGGGGTGGCAACCTAGGCGGAAGCGCTCGAGGAGGAGGTCGCGCCAGGGTATTTCGCTTTTTCAAAGCGGGGATGACAACTTGGATTTGCTGCAAGTGTTCATTATGAGGAATCTACAAAAAAGCTGACCAAATATTAGAACCAAATGAAGCAAATAGACGAACCAAGCATAATAGAGACAATCCATAACGCATGCAATAATCGAAGTCAATTAGTAGCAACTCAACGATAGAAAATAAATCAATAATGAATAAAATAGATAATAACCTAAAAGAAACCAAAACAAACAGGACAAAATATTAGACAATCAAGAATAAATAGTACGAAAAATAATGATATAATAGGAAGAATCAAACAAAATTAATAAATTAAATAACAAGAAATGATAGTGTAAAAATAATAAAAAGAACAAAGTACTTTAAATAGACTATAGTAATAAAAAAAAAAGTAATAGTCATACAAATAAGAAAACAAATGTAACAGGCTGGATAAGAATAAAATAAGACCAAATAAAATAACTAAATATCATAAATAAGATAAAATAAAAATTAAATGAAGCATAATAATAAAATAAGTAAATAAATTAAATTAATAAAATGCTAAGTAAATAAAATAAAATAAAATAAAGAAGGGCAAACAGTAGGAAGTGACCGACGGTGGGATGGTTACGGCAATTGCCGATTTGCGCAAGAGAGGCACAGACAGTGGTTAGAGGGTAACACGGCTAGGGCGTGGGTCATGGGGGTTGGCCAGACGGTGAGCAGGGGAAAGGGAAAGGGAAGGGGTGAGCGTGCACGTGGGTGTGTCTGTGAGGGTGTGAGGGGCACGAGGAGGGTGTGGTCTGTAAATGGGATGGAGGAGAGTGAGGAAGGTTTGGCGAGGTGAGAGGAAGAGTGGGGGTGGTGGGCGTGGGTGCTCGATGAGGTGATGAGGTGTTGCGCGGGGTGTGGTTTTGATGGAGGTTGACGAGGCTAGGGGTGGGTTTGTGGTTAGGGGGAAGGCCAAGTAAGGTAAGGGTGTGATGATGGCCGAAGATGGTGAAGTGAACAGCAGTCAGTGGCGTTAGGGTGTTAAGGTTGGTTGTGAGAGAGGAAAAAGATGAATATAAAAAAATATTTTAGGGTTTAGAGGTTAAAAGGGGGACATCGTTGTGTTCTTTTTAGCCTATGTGCATTTAAAATACCAACCCCCCCCCAGCCTTTCAGCGTGGCCTCCAGACACCCACGTCAGTGCCAGGTGTGTGAATCTCCATTCGATTCTCCCCACCCCGTATGGACTGTACTACCATGTCTATATGGCCCCGGTCCAAAAGTCCTTCGTGTAACCTTAACAAGCATTTAACATTGAAAATTTAGTCCAGGTCCACGGCTGGAAAAAAACCATTTTTAATTTTAATTGTTTAAAAAAACATGAAAAAATAAAAGAATTAGCTAAGTGTTAACACCGAGGTTACCCCCGAGAAGCGGCTTTTTAATCTAAGCTCGACTACTGCGTAGATTACGGGGTTCCCAAAGTCGAGGCTCCTCTTCCTCCTTCAATCTATATCAAGTTAGGTTAAGTCAGTATATTAACCTAAATGTGCCAAATTAGAATGAGTTACCTCGACTGTACCATATGAGAAAATGTCATACCATAAAAGATGATCCGTGCCTCAAGTCGAATGGCATTCTGGATCCGTTTTGTCTAAGTACATGTCCCCAAATATAAATGGTTCGTCTACCACATGCCATCATGGCATCGCTTTGGCTCTTCATCGTGCTTTTTCGTTTCTCCTTGACATGTGCTGCCATCATCCAGTCACGATTGTAACACGCTCTTTAATCACAATTCGTCACTTGGACAAAATGTGGCTCTATTATATTTTTCTAAGGGGTTTCCTGCAAAGAAGGTTGAGCCACATGGTTACTCATATTAATAGAACTTGTAAAATCATCTCGATCACTAGATGTCTTAACAGAATCATGAGCTTAGAGAGCAATCATTTTGTTACCTACATGAAGTACTAATTCACCCATACCAATATCAATTATAGTTCTAGTAGTTTGCTAAAAAGGGTCGACCTAGAATCAAAGGTACATTACTATCCTCATCCATGTCTAAAACAACAAATCAACTGGGAATATGAATTTATCAATTTTTACAAGAACATCTTCAATATACCTCTAGGAAATCTAATGGTTCTATCTGCTAATTGAATACTCATCCTAGTTTGTTTGGGTTTCCGAAGTCCTAATTGCTTAAACATTTTATAGGGCTTGACATTAATACTAGCCCCTAAATCACCCAAAGCATTGTTAATATTCAAACTACCAATTAAAAAAGGAATAGTAAAACTCCCTGAATCTTTTAACTTGTTGGGTAGTTTATTTTGTAATATGGATAAGCAAACAACATTTAGCTCCACAGTCGATGAATCATCTAACTTCCTTTTGTTTGCCAAAATCTCTTTTAAAATTTAATGGAATTGGGCATCTACGAAAGAGAACAAACGGTAAATAATATGTAACTTTTTTAGAAGTTTAAGAAATTTACCAAATTGTTCATTCGTGTGGTCTCTTTCGTCTGGTTAGAATATGACACTCGAGTTTATATTCTGCAGCAATCGATTTTTGCTCTTTCTGGCTTACCTCAACCTTATCGTTATTTACTACAATTTCTTTTCTCGGTTCTGGTTCAGATTCAACTAACCCTATTCATCTCACACAATAATTGCATGAAGTTGCTCCTTTTAGTTAGTTTTGATATTGCTAGGAAAACTACCTTGTGGTCATTCTGAAATTAACTTAGCAAGTTGACTGATTTGGTTTCGAGCACTTGGATCGATACTTGTTGATTTTTAAGTGCTGCTTCAGTATTTTGAAAGTGAATCTCTGACATCGAGATAAACTTCATCAACATATCCTCAAGGTTCAACTTCTTCTCTTACTGACAAGGTTATTGTTGGAAGCTTGGAGGGGCTTGTGGTCTCTGATTTCCTTGACCACCCGAAGAGAAATTGGGATAGTTCCTCCAACCTGCATTATACTGTTACTATAAGGGTTATTTTGAGGCCTAGAATTATTACTCATATAATTGATTTGTTCGTTCTCTGTGCTAGGACCGTAGGTTAAGCATTATGGATTGTTCATTCATCCTACATTCGTATCCCATTGCATCACCAGGTGTACCTGCGTAGAAACATATAAACATCAATTTCTTATTTAGTTGTTCTACCTGATTTGATAACATGGTGGCTGCATCTAAATTAAAGACACTGGTTGCTTTCATCGGCTTCGTCCTCATGAATTGCCACTGATAATTATTCAATGACATATCCTCAATAAATTCATAAGCCGCTTTGGTGTTTTATTATTCAGAGTTCTACTGGCTGCGGCATCAATTAACTGCCTAGTAGAGGGATTCAAACCGTTGTAGATGATTTGAACCTATAGCCATAAAGGTAACCCATAGTGGGAGCACCTTTTCAATAAATCATTATACCTCTCCCATGCATCATATTACGTTTCTAAATCTATCTGCTCGAAGGAAAAGATGATGTTTCTCAACTTGGTTGTCTTACCCAGTGGGAAGTACTTTAGAAGAAACTTTTCGGTCATTTGAGCCCATGTTGTGATAGAACCTCATGGTAAAGATTTCAACCACTGTTTAGCTTTGTTCCTCAACGAGAAAAGGAATAATCGTAAACGAATGGCATCTTCAGTAACACCATTAATCTTGAAAGTATCGCAGACTTCCAGGATATTAATCAAATGAGTATTTGGATCTTCATCTTGTAAACCATCGAAATGAACAAACTGTTGTATCATCTGAATAATGTTTGACTTCAGATTGAAATTATTTGCAGCAATGGTGGGTCTCACATAGTACGAGGAACCGGATCTGAATTCATAACAACTGAAGGAGGTAGCTAATTATTCTGATTATCACCCATCTCCTCAGTACTAATAATTACCTCTTGTTGGTCTACTAATTTTTCTCGACTTTGTCTTGCTTGTCTACGGTTTCTACGAGCTGTACTTTCAATTTCACTGTCGAATAACAATGGTCTTGATAGGCTTTTTCTAGTCAAAAACTAAAGGAAATTGGTAGAAGCAAATAAAAGAAAAAGTAGAATGTAAAAATTAAACTAAAAACAAAAATAAAATGCAATAAAAATAAATGGCTAAATTAATAAAAATCAAGTGTCCTAATATTTTAGTCCCTGACAACGGCGCAAAAAACTTGATAGTCACTAAACTAACTATAAATACGACAAAGGAAAGTGCACCTATCGAACAATAGTATAGCTATGGTGAGTAGATAATATCGTATCCACGAGGACTAAAAGTACTAGTAATTGCCATTTTTCTATTATTTAGCTGACAAATTGGAGTGATTATTTTTAATCTAAAATTACTAAACTAATCTAACTAAGAACACAATAGAGAATGAAATAGGAAAATAATCGAAGATAACCAATGAGATAGACAATACCCAGGAAAGAATCCACCTAGACTTCACCTATTATTATGAATCTGAATTAAATGATTATTCACTTGTGTCTTGATCCGTAGAAATCTCTATATTATGTTAATATCTCTTTCGAGAGTAAGAACAACTGACTTTAGGTTAATTAATTGAAATCTCTTCTAATTAAAACCCCTATCGTCATATTAAACTCGATCTAGGGATTCCCCTATTTGATTTGGCTCTAATCCGGTAGATTTATTTCATCCTATTTCTGGGATTGCATGTAACCCCACTC